>NC_048598.1:19009888-19197388 GCF_003668045.3 Cricetulus griseus | reverse complement strand
TAGGTCCTCAAGTCAGCTCATTGACACCACAAGGAAGCATGCCTAGCATCTGGGGCTCTTTGAACTATTTCTGCTTAACTCCAAGGACACTACCTGCTCATTTTTGCAATCTAAAGTGCCTTGAAATTAAAATACAGAAGAATAGTGACTCTATAATTCTGCAGTTCTCTTTCTATAGCATCTGCAAAACTGGATGTCCCAATTCCCCAGAGTGGCTATTCCTGCCCTTTGAACTGGATGTGATTGCCAAAGGCTCAGCGGTGCCTTCCTGTGAATGTCCTACCCTGCTCATCTTATTCTTAGAAGGGACAGACAGAGGGAATATTCGTCACTGCAATACTCTTCCTTCCAGGCATTGCAGGCCCTGCATTTGTAGCTACTTCAGTTGCTTTCTGGCTCCATTCAAACAATAAACGTTTTGATAATTTTAAATTTGTTCTCAGAAGTTCTGGAGAGATGGCTCAGCAGTTAAGAGTACTGACTCTCCTTCCAGAGTGCCAGGGTTTGACTGCAAGCACCCACATGGCGGGAACAACTGTCTGAAATTCCAATTCAAAATGACCCAATGTCTTCCTCAGGTCTCCACAGGCATACATGCAGATAAAACACCACACATATAAGTAATAAAATAGATAAAATCAAAATTTTAATTGTTCTCAAAAAGAGAATTAGTCTAATGTGCTGGGCTTTAATCCCAGCAAGCGGCAGAGGCAGAAACAGGTGGTGGCAGGCAGATGAAGGCACATCTCTATGACTTTAAGGCCAGCCTGATCTGTATAGTGAGCTCTAGGCCGAAAGTGCTACATAGTGAGAATTTGTATTTAAAGATGGAGGGACAAGAAGAGGAGGAGGAGGATGATGATAGAACTGTCCTAACGCAAGCCGCTTTGTTAAAGCTGACAGTGTTCCTGAAATTTGTGACTTTGATATTAACATTTCTGCAAAAATTTAATCTCTATAACCAGCATGTACAGAGCATTTGTAAGCTTGCATATCCATGGCCCCTAACAGTGAATTGCCTTTAATTAAAGTGGAGTGTAACAATTTAACAAAATCTTAGAAAGTATGTGTGTTATAAGCAGGATTTCATTGTAATTATAAACATTTGAGATATCATATCATGTTCCATCCCCTTAGCAATTTTATTCCTGGTATATGATCTATAAAATATACAGCACTAGTACTTAACCATAATTCCAAATTCAGGTGTATATTCAAATCTCTAAATTATATTTCTTCTCCTCAGAAAATATTCTTATTTTGGGGGGGCAGGTTCGAGACATTTTGGGTTTTTTTCTGTGGCTTGGGAGGCTGTCCTAGAACTAGCTCTTGTAGACCAGGCTGGTCTTGAACTCACAGACATCCACTTGCCTCTGCCTCCCGAGTGCTGGGATTAAAAGCATGAGCCACCAACGCCCAGCTCTGATAATATTCTACCATCCTTTTAAACATATCCTATCACTAGCAATTGTCATTAACCATCATGATAAAAGTCTGTTTGGGCACCGGCATGAGTGATCCTTTGGACACTTCACTGTGCCTGTTCATTGCTTCTCTTTGATCATCTAAGGACACACTGGATGCCAGTCTTCGGAGCTTTGAGCAAGAACGACTTTCTGAAATCACCGATCTGAAGAATCAGCTGGTGGCTGCTGAGCACAGCCAAAGCAAAGCCATTGAGGAGCGGCATGCAGCCTTGCTGAAGCGCTGGGAGCAACTTCTGGAGGCCTCTGCAGCTCACAGGCAGAAGCTGCTAGAGAAGCAGCTGCCTCTGCAGAAGGTAAGGAAGTAGGGAGGGGGAAAAAACAGAGTGACATGAAAATGAAATGCAGTGGAGTATGATAGGGCTTCAATTATCTGGTTATTAGCCAGAGAATTCAGACACAGTAACCAGAAACCCAATTTGTAAATTTTACAGGCATTTCAGGACAGAGAAAAAGATCAACAAAACATTTTCATTGAGCAAAAAGGAATGCATTTTCTTAGAATGGATAGAAGGTCTTTCTGTTTTGCTTTCAATGGGTTAAGAAATTTTATACTTGACTTAGGATGAAAGCCGGCTACATACAGTGATTGAAAGAGGCGGATAGAACCAGAGTGGAAAGCATTTGTACCAAAACTCTGAACTGGCACCGGTTGGTTCTGTACATTTCTTTAAAGCAGATAAAAGGGTCACTGGAAAAGTAACTGTAAATCATGTTCTCAGTTAATCTCCTTTACTAGGAGGGCATCCTTGAGTGTGTTACTTACCCTTAAACCTTGTGCCACCCTTTCATGAGACAGGAAGATATTTTCATCCCCTTCTGCTTTTCTGAGTCTTACTATTAAATGACATAATGGATCCAGAAATGCAGTAGTCTGTGTAGATCTCGGAGACTAAAGTACTCTTTCCAATGGTAGCTTCTGAGACGTACTACATGACAATCATAAAGCATATCAATAACAACAACAACAACAACAACAACAAAGCTGAATGTGGTTGTGCGTGCCAAAAATCCAAAATTTCTGACTCAGGCAAAAGCAAAAAGATCAAGAGTTCTAGGCCAGACTGGACTGCATAACAAGATTTTGTAGAAGACTTTACATTAAAGACTGGCAATATATCCCAGTGTGGAAGTCAGTGGCAGGACACTAGCCTAGAATGCACAAGGTCCTGGGTTTTATCTTCAGCACCACAGAAGAATTGAAGCAGAATTTTCAGTGTTGGTATTATCTCTAGATGAGAGAACAACTGTGCTTGACAATAATTTAAGGCAGGGAGTTAGGAAAACACACAGCATCTCAGCCTGTAGTTAATTTACAATCTATTAAAGGATATAGGCACAGCAGAAATAATTCTTAAGTGAAAAAATAAAGCAATCATAGTGGCAGCTTTCTATGCATATACACATTCACCATAGAAAGTTACTTAACTTTCTTACTCTGTTTTCCATAATTTTAAATAGAAAAACATTTGTTTTAAATTTTTATTATATTCAATCAATCTATAATACTTTTTTCCATTGTTTATTTGAATTAGAAACAATATTGTTTTACATGTCAATCCCAGTTCCCTCTCCCTCCCCTCCTCCCCTACCACCACCCCCCAACTAAACCCCTATCTATCCCACACCCTTTCTGCTCCCCAGGGAGGGTGAGGCCTTCCATAGGGGGTCTTCAGAGTCTGTCAATCCATAACCTCTTAATATAACATGAAGTGGTCTATAAATTGTGTGTCCATCTTGTTCATTTTTCTTTGTGTTGATTTATTTTAGCATATGGATTACTGAAATTAGTGCAGGATAGTCACCCTCTCTATTTAGATGAATTTTCTTCTAACCAGTTTTAATTGGAAAGTAAGAAAATTCATCTTCCTAATTGCTTAGACAAATCATGTGGACAATTCAATCCATTGCATTAAAAACCTGTGGTGCATTTTGATCCTGAAACATTCCTTATCTCTTGTTTGGAACTGCTATGATTTTTCTTTCTCCCAGTCATGTAAGCTCAGAGTCCTCTGAATACATGGGTAGCTCTGAATAGCAGGGTAGGAGCATGTAGTTCATGCACAGGGTGCGGGTCAATGTGTAGAAGACGGGTTTACTCTGTGACGTGTTAAGCTTCAGTGAGGTCTCCGATGAGCTCACAAGAAGGTTGAGAAAGGAAGGTAGGAAAGTGACTTAGTGTAGTCAAAGAATTGTAATGGTAGGCCATCTGCAAACGCTGAAGGGGAGAAAGGGAGTGGGTAAAGGACAGAACACAGATGCTTGGTTTATATCAGCCATTTTCTTAGATCCTTGTTTAACACTTGTTTAAGAGTGTTTCCTGTGTCAGGTAGGACTGCAGTCCAGACTTCCAAATAAGAAATGATGTGATTGAAAACTGCCATTTCCACCCTTAGTGTAATGGAGGTGAAAGAACGTTGTGAGCCAGTCACTCTCTTCATCTGTAGATGGTGGGGAGCTTAAGGAATTGCACACAGTGAGAAAAGGCTAAACCCCAGCAGTTCCTCTAACTTACGTTCATCCCACCCAATCATAGCACCTCTGCTAATTTTAGTCTCAACAGCTCAGATTGCTGCTCTGCAAATATTTGAAGACACTGTTTTTATCCCGAATATTCTCTTCTCCTATGGGACGTTATCAGAAGCAATGAGGGTGTCTTTTCTTGGCAGGCTGAGGAGCTATTCATGGAATTTGCACACAAAGCTTCAGCCTTCAATAACTGGTGTGAGAATGCTGAGGAGGACTTATCAGAGCCTGTGCACTGTGTCTCCCTGAATGAGATCAGGCAACTGCAGAAGGAACACGAGGCTTTCTTAGCTTCTCTATCTGGGGCTCAAGAAGACTTCAACCATTTATTGGAGCTAGACCAGCAGATTAAAGCCTTAAATGAGCCATGCAGTCCTTATACCTGGTTAACAGTGGAGGTGCTGGGAAGGATCTGGAAGCACCTGCCTGACATCATCAAGGTATCTTGGGGGAGTGCGGCAACCCAACATCTTCTGCTATAGGAAGCATGACCAGTGAAACCATGTAAAAGTTGGAGGTGTTAGGGGAAAAGGGGAATGTTGTCATTAACTAGGCTGTGGCTGAAGTCAAGAACCAAAATTATCTAAGGAAAATTGGAAAGCATGTATATATGTGTCAGAGTAGGTGTCTCTTGTGGTTTGTTGTCTTGTGGTTTATGGGAAATTGAAAAATTATTGAAGGAAGCAATAGAAGATGAGATATAGATGGATGATAGATAGACAGACAGACAGATAGATGATAGATGGATAGGCACATGAATGTCTACCTGTGGAAGAAGGTTAGCTTTGGAATAGAGATGTGCACCTATACCTACAAAATACTTCTTTTATGATAAACGAAGTCCTTCCACATGAATCAGCTCGGCTCTTTGTTGTTTTGAAGGAGCGGGAGCAGGAGTTAAAGAAAGAAGAAGCTAGGCAGATTAAGAACTTTGAAATGTGTCAGGAATTTGAACAGAGTGCCAGTGCCTTCCTTCAATGGATCCAGGAGACCAGGTATGCTGTGCTTTCTTCAAACCGAGACCCCCGCATATGCTGTTTTTAATAAGAATGGCGTAAGTGGCAGAAGGAGGTATTATCTACTCTGCCCCCATCACCGTATTTTGACTCTGATTTATATTTGGATTTAATTACTTCCACAATTCCATGTTGTGCCCATTATTCTCACCCACCCTTTTTATTTTCTTCTTGATATTCACACTTCCCCTTCTATTGTGTAAACTCACACTTCAAAACAATAGTTCTGTGACTGCATGGCGCATTGCACTTTACAAGGTACTTCAAGAACCATTATAGTTCTTAACTGTCAGAGCAACCTTGAAAAGTGCAGAGTGTAACTTATTACCTCTGCTTTCAAGTGTGGAAAATTCAAGTAGATAAATTTTCTTTCTCAAGGTCACATATGTATTTATTGACATGACCAAAACACAGAACCTACTGTGAGTACCCAATACAAAGCTATTATGTCTCCAGCCAACTAAAGCCATAATGAGAATGGAGTAGTATAATAGAGCCTAATTTCATTTATTATGTGCAAGATGTATGTGAAGATAATGTATAGGACATCTTCTGAGTAAATGACCTGGAAAAGAGGATTCATAAAAATGTGTAATATGTTAGAATAAATGGTCAATGTATGAAGATTATGCCCATTAGGTAAGCCACTAATGCGATATTTCGAGGTTTACTGTTGGCTAGATAATCCATAATTAATGCTTGTACACTAAAGAAGAAGAAAAATGCATCTTATCTAAAGATGTACAACTGGCTGAGACCATGTGATCAATGCACCCTCCTTTGCCCCTGGCTTTGGTTCCTTTATATTACCCTGTAGTGTTTGCAGGATACTTAGCATACTGATTGCTATGAGTGCTCCTTGTCCCGAAGAGAGGGGCTTCAAGAAGTCTCTGAGTTTCCCAGAGTACCAGAGGTTTTGGAAGCAGCATGTGGATGTATAGATTCCTATTTTGTGACCAAAACAGACTTAAAATGTGTCATCAACATGAAGAAATGGAATCATTATTTGTGCTAACATATGTTTTCTTTTTTTCTCTCATGATTCCTGCTCCGGTCCATCATGTCCAGGGCTTATTTTCTGGATGGGTCAGTATTTCCTGTAATTATCTTTGTTTGCTTGTAATGTCCTGGAATACTTAGCTAAGGAAACTTTGGGGCTGAGGTATACTATCCCGCCGTAATCTAATAGTTCTTAATTAAAGATGTGGGGCAAGAAAAAAAAAAGGTTATTTCCTCCTAACTCCTGCATGCACAGTAGGTGGTACTTCTCTCACAAGTCTTAAATATATAGAATAAAACCTTCATATCCAATGAGAACTGTATCTATATGTTCAACCAACTATGGACTGAAAATATTCAGAAAAACTGTATCCTTACAGAATATATAAACATTATTTTTGTTATCATTCTCTTTCAAGTATCTAACAACTATTTAAACTGTATTGGATATTACAAGCAATATAGATTATGTGCACATACTGCATGCCACATTTCCATTTTGTAACTGCAACAGCCACTATGTATCCACAGACACCCCCATGGATACCAAGGGACGACTAAATTTGAGAGTAGAACTAAGAAAGACATGTGACACCTTCTTCTAGATACAGGGGAGCTAGGATTGGCTTTAATTTCCTTTTCATCTATCTAAAAAGATTGACAGATAGAATGCTTGTTTATTAAAATTTGGCTTCATGAAACTTTATTTTATGGAATCTACATAACTTGAAAGAAACAGAAACAATGAACTGCAGAGGCTTTGAGCTAATGGGTCTGTGAAATATGGATTTCTGTTATAACAAAGAATGTTTGCTTTTGATTCTTAATTAGATCATTGCTCAAGGAAACAGGAACTTTGGAATCCCAACTCGAAGCAAATAAAGTGAGTAATGTTTGTTCACTCACTGAAGACACTGCTTGAATTTTAAAAAGCACAGGAAAAAACACACAGAAGCAACCTGGTGATATTTTAGGTAGCAGTTACTGAAGGTCGAGAAACCAAGGTTGTAGTCCTACTCTGATGTCAAGTTGCATTTTTTAACTACAGACCGCCACATTATTGATATGGGCCTCAGTTTAATTAAATCTTTGTGTGTCAATTTCTGCAACAATACAACTGATCTACTTAAAGATGGCTGATGCTCTTAAATAAAAGAACAGATGTATATGTTCCTAGCCTATAACCTGGAGCATCAGTACATTTCTGTTATTTGATGCAGCCAGATGATATAACTGAACGTAAATCTTCTCCTGTCAACTGAGGGAGGCAGTGAGTTAGAAGAGTATTTCTCTGTCTTCTATGCTTTATTGCCTCTTTGCAGGATTAAAAAATAGCTAAATATAACTTTTTCCTAATGAGAGAAGAATAATAATATTTTCACCCAACCCTCAGAGCCACCTTGTCCTTTGACTACTTGGTGAACAGTTTCCCCTTATTGGAATGCTTTGGGAAAATGTAGAAATTTTTTATATAACCTGCTTAAATGGCAACAGCATCCCATCATCTCTGATGAAGGAGTAGTTCAGCAAGTGGACACACTAAAGGCATTAGATGAGCCAGAGGGCTCAGCCCCAGTGAATGATGGAGATAATACCCAGTGCAATGACCAGAGCTGGTGGTGTCTGAGTTCCAGGGTGACAGACATCATTTCTCATAAACTTCCTACTGTTTTACAAAAGGGTGACTGTGGAAGTGAAGTAGTTTTCCTGAGTTGTCCTTATTTCATAGAGAATAAGAGGACCTTTGAAAGTGAACAAATTAGTTAGTTCAGCCTCTTCTTCCTTACCTTTTAGCTTGTAACTCGTGGTTTGACTGACCGCCTCTCTTCTCTTTTTCCAGAGGAAGCAAAAAGAGATACAGGCAATGAAGCGACATCTGACTAAGATCGAAGACCTGGGGGACAACATGGAAGAGGCTCTGATCCTTGACATCAAATACAGCACCATTGGACTGGCCCAGCAGTGGGATCAGCTGCACCAGCTGGGGATGCGAATGCAACACAATCTGGAGCAACAGATCCAGGCTAAGTAATGATGGTTAAACCTGGGGCATGGAGAGGGGCCGTGGTGTTACATGTTGTAGCTTAACTAGGCTGGATTTAGGACACCTGATAAATGGGTGCTTCAGAGATACTACACTTACCTACCAATATTCTCTATTTTCTGCTCCACAACTGGGCTATTTCTCTTTATACCAGGGTCTACTATGAAATAAGAGGTTATCCCTCCCTGTGTGTGTACCATCCTCTTCCTAGACACATGAGTCCTTCATCCAGGTTTCAGGATTCCTTTAACATTGTGTGATCTTTCAGAAACCATTCTCTTTCATAAAATTCTGTTGAAAATATAATATCTAGAACTGGGGTTCAAATTAGGGACTAACAGAGCATAAGTGAAGAAATTAATCTTTCCTAGATAAATTAAACCTATCACAGTAGCTTTCTGTCTCAATAGTTGTTGTATTTTTGTACTTTAGAAATTGACAATCATCTTCTGTAAATTACCTCATTATAAATAATTAAGTCTCTTCAAACCATTAAATTTCTGTTGGAGCTTTTCAATTTTGCTAATATACTGGCAAGCAGCCAAAGAAAATTCATAACTGAATGAACATGGCTGTGTTCCAATAAAACTTTATTTACAGCCATTGAAATTTAAATTTCACATATTTTTCATGCTTCATATAATAATTTTGCTTTGATTGTTTTCAACTACAAAGAAATGTTGAAAGCATTCTTGACACATGGGCTGTTAAAAAAAATAGGAAGCTGAATTTGACTCCTGGAGCATAAGTTGTCCACCTCTGAACTAGATAGCTCAAATAATACATTATTTGTGTGAATCTCTCAACCTTTGGTAACATAGTCTCTTGACATTCCCTGTTTTATTTACAGAGTTAACTCATAATTTTCCTTCCAGGGACACCATAGGTGTGAGTGAAGAGACACTGAAAGAGTTTAGCACCACATATAAGTAAGTATAAGTTCATAGTTGACTAGTTCCTTGTCTTTTAGAAAGTTCAGAGTAAGTTTACAAATAATAA
This sequence comes from Cricetulus griseus, assembly GCF_003668045.3. Taxonomy (NCBI): domain Eukaryota; kingdom Metazoa; phylum Chordata; class Mammalia; order Rodentia; family Cricetidae; genus Cricetulus; species Cricetulus griseus. Next base: position 19,188,320 of record NC_048598.1, on the reverse strand, counting down.
CTTCCCCCTCTATGTATCTTGATGGTATTTTCAGTGAAGAAGTAGTCTAGGTGTGTTGATTATCCTCAGTAAAGATCTAGTTTAGGTATGTGAATTAGCATCACAATTGGATTTTAATATCTAATTTTAATAATCTGTGAGATCCTGGATTTAAAAACAAAATGTGTCTTTAAAACATCATTCAATGAGTGATTACCTTTGCTCTGTGAATTTCAGCTCTTTCTGAGGGCAAAACTCGAGAGAAGAATATTCAGTGCTTTGTGTTAGTCCTCCCTTTGATGGGTTTAACAAAACACACAGGGCTATGGATGGATTCTCTACTCTGTGTTCCAGCAATCTTATGGCATGCATTAAAGATCTAGTGAATACAATGGGACCTGATCTGTTCTGTTTCAACATGGAGCTTTCTTGAGCCTGAAGAAATGTTTTTGTTCTTTAGACACTTTGATGAGAATCTGACAGGGCGTTTGACTCATAAAGAGTTCCGGTCCTGCCTAAGAGGACTCAATTACTACCTGCCTATGGTAGAGGAAGGTGAACCTGAACCCAAGTTTGAGAAATTCCTGAATGCTGTGGATCCAGGGAGGTAAGAGGAAGAGGTCAAGGGTTGGGGCTTTAGTGGAGATGAATATAGAGTGAAATGGTCCATGAAATACAAAATTAACTAACTTGAAAATAGGTCAATAAGACAACTGAGAAGCTTTATTTGTTTTTGAGATTGGTTCAGAAGTAAATGGTATTTGTGCCAACTTAGTCCCAAGCTCTACAGTTTTCTCAACTTGTGTTTTATGTTTAGCCTGTAAATTTCAGCTGTTTCTGAAGGAGGAACTTGAGAGAGGAATCCTCTCTTTTCTGTGAGCTCTTCAGAAGAAATTCATAATTCAAAGGGCACAGTATATGGTGGAGTCTTGCATGCTTGTAGGACTTGACAGAGCCAAGTTACAGTAAGGAAGTAATTCTTTCTGATTCTAAAGATAGAAGCAGACAAAGGACTTGAAATGATAGGATATTCAAAAGGAAAAACAAAACATGGCTTTGACCCATGTAGACTCTTCTGGGATCTCAGAACTGAGTGTTTGTCTAGAAGAGGATGATAGGGGTCAGAGTGCAGAACACCCACATATCAGAGAGATTACCTGAAAGAGAACTACAGAGGATTCTCTGTCCTGAGATATTACACAGGATTGAAGGAATACACTTTCCTTGTCTTGAGAAGGCTCAGCTCCTGCTCTGTTTCCCTGATAGGAAAGGCTACGTCTCTCTAGAGGACTACACATCATTCCTGATTGACAAGGAGTCAGAGAACATCAAGACCAGTGACGACATAGAAAGTGGATTCCAAGCCCTGGCAGAAGGCAAGGCCTATATTACCAAGGAGGACATGAAACAGGTGAGATTCCCATTGCTGTTGCTTCTGTGCTGACACTATAGCATTGTCTGTTTCCTCCATAAGCAGCCACCCAAATACCCACTGTATTGCCTCAGACCTTCTGTTTCACAAGGTATCACTGTTACAGTTAAGTCATTTACCTCACTCCAACTCAAAAAACTTCTAAAGGTTATCTACTGACTATTACAATCAGTTCAAAACTTGCAATGAATTTTTCAATAATTGATGTCATTTCTACTTAATAAGCCAAATTTAGGAAATACAAAGTTTTAAGTTCCAGATGTCCATGAACTATTAACTAAATAATGAAATATATGATATATATGGATATATATTATATATCACATATATATCACCTTTTTCCATTATCTATCTTCATAAATATATATATGGAATTTATTGGGTCATAAGAAAAATATGAAGCCTGCAGGAAAATTGAAGAACCTAGAAATTATTGTATTTAGTGTGGCAATCAGGACTCAGAAAGGCTAATGCTGAATTATCTCACACTGGAACCCTAGATGGTGTCAGTACGCATGGACAGAGGTGGGTTTGAGTAGGTATAGTCCAAGGAACTACAAAGGGAACCACAAGAGGGGAAAAGAGCGTTTGAAGTACAAGTGGGGACTGACAGACCCATGGGACATGTAAAATGAATAGAGGACTACCGGGACTGGAAGGGTACAGGGAAGTCAGGAAGGTGGGGGAAAAGAATGAGGGAGGGCAAGATCAACAAAATCAAATTGTGTTTGAAATGCCATAATAAACCATTTCTTCATTTTTGTCTCAAAATCTCAAAGAAGTGGATGTGAAAAAAAAAGACTTGGGTAGAAATTTGAAACATTTTCATTCACTGGAAGTCATGAATTTACAAGAGAGAGGAGTGATAGGAACAAGGCTGTTTCTCATGAAGACTGTCTACCTCCTGTGTTTCAGACAGGTAGTGAACACACAGAAACAGCTAGTGTTGGATTTCTGTAACTGTGTCTTTCTCTTCCCATTCTTTTCAGGCTCTAACCCCAGAACAAGTGTCATTCTGCACCATACATATGCAACAATATATGGACCCACGGGGTCGAAGTCAACCTGCTGGCTACGACTATGTTGGCTTCACCAATACATTCTTTGGCAATTGATAACCACATTCTTTTGGATCGTAGATCATGGTGTTGCAGGAAATGTTGAGGGATAAGAAGCACAGACAAGTGTGGAAGAAGAAAAGATGACGCTCTGTGTGTGTGTGTGTGTGTGTGTGTGTGTGTGTGTGTGTGTGTGTGTGTCTGTGTGTCTGTGTGTGTGTGTGTGTTTTACATTTATTGCAAAATATAAAATTTTTATCAAGTTTCTGGGGATGTTGCAGAGAGAGGACAGACAGGTATAGGATTATTTGAATATACTTAGCCTTTAACTAGCTTGCTAAGGTTTGAATGTGTGTGTTTGTATGTATTCTGAACACCTTTAAGATTTTTCTTCATTCTGATCATAGAAATGTTTCTTTTTAAAGGGGAAATTTAACTAAAATTGTGCTTCTGCATTTGGGGAACCATATTATTACTAAATAAAAGTAGTTAATTATACTGTGAAGGACAATAATCAAGTAGTAATTCAAGGTGATTTTCAGTTTGAAGCTTTGGAGTATGTTCAAATTCTTACAATTTGAAAATAAAAGTGTGTGTCACTTTATCTTTTTCTGTGAAGAAGAACCACACAAAGATAACAGAAAACTTCTTTCCTGTTTTCATATTTCATTGTTAGAGTGGATGCTTCTACTCTCAGAAAGACACAATTCTGGTACCTCTTCCTTTCTAACTCCTCGAATACTCTCTTAAATTTTCATAGGATGCAAATGATGCTTGTGTTTATTAATTTCTATCTTATTTTAAGTGTCAGAGAAAGTGTTCATAATTTATGAATTAAGGAGAAAATCTAAGAGGATATGGTATTGCGGGTATTTTCAGGACAGATACATTTCTTAGATAATGTTTTTCCTTATGTAAAACTGTTAATGTTTCGCATAAAGAGTCCCTCACCCATGAATATTGTCCCTTAATTACAATATTAAGTCTCAGTTCTTTCACTTGAGTAGAAAATAACCCCTTCTCAGTCTTTGGGGGAAAGAATCCTATCACAGGAGTCAGTTAAAATACAAGCACTGGGCTGAGCTCCAGGAGTCTAGTTGAAGAGAGGGAAGAGAGAATGTATGAGCAAGAGAGGGGGTCAAGATCATGACAGGGCAAAGAGTAGAGACAACTGATCTGAGCCAGTGGGAGCCGTGGAATCTAGACTGACATAGGGAGAGCCTGCATGGGACCAACAGAGGCCTTCCATATTTGGGTGACAGTTGTGTAGCCTGGTCTGTTTGTGGGGCCCCTAGCCATGGGTCAGGATCTGCCCCTGGCTTTTTGGAATCTGTTTCCCATGCCGGGATGCCTGGCCCAGCCTTGGTGCAGGGGGAGGAGCTTGGCCCTGCCTCAAATTGATATGAAGTTAGGTGTTCAACTGATGACCACTGCTAACACACTTATCTGGGGAAGTTTTCATCCTCTCTAACAACCCAGTCAGCTCTGTTACAAACCCACAGTGTTACATTCCCCAGCTTCTGTTATTCTGTCAACTTCTCTGAAGGTCCCAGTCAGTTGAGGAAATGTCCCAGCCATTCTTTAGGAACAAAGTCATGTGCTACCTTAGGCATGAAGCCTTCACTGGTCCTCACCTAGAGTAACCTTTCCATGAACTAAAAGTCAACATTCCCTCTCCATGCTACATTATTAAGAGCAGCAGGTTACATTTATTTAAAAATGATTATGACTCGAGTATATTGATCAATTCTTGATCTAAATATAACATGTTTAGTCACCAACACAAAAGTGGGGGATGATAACTATTTTACAAATGAGGACATTGAAGGTGAAAATGCTAAGTGACTTACCCAACTTATCACAGCTGGTTGAGGAGCTTGTGTTCACACTCCTGCCAGGGCACTTTCATTTATCCCTAACAACACCCAGCAGAACATATATAGAACACTATAGGTGGAAGGTGGAGCAGGCAAAATAAATAGTTCTACAACAAAGTCAGAAAGATGATAGCTAGGTTGAGGAATGAGAAACAAATGCAGCAGCAGGGCTTCTGTCTGTCTGGCATCTACCAGACTGTTACATGCCAAGTTTCAGACATTAGATGAATGTTACTGGTCAAATATTCTCATTGTCTAATCATGTTACAATTCTCAACAATGTACCTGGATCCTGACATCCTAGCCTTGAACTTAAACACTCTGAACTTTCCTCATCTTGTTTAGCTCTGCTGGGAAATTAGTGAATTAAGAAAATTCCTACTTCTTGTTGAGTTTTGATAATTGGGAATGGCATCTATGGGATTAAAGGTGAATATTAAGATTTTTGAACGCACTGTGTATTGAGCCAGGTGACCAGAGCAGGAAATCCAGTCTTATCCTTTCAGGTATCCTAGGAGGAAAAGCAGAGGAGGGGTGTGGCCTTTGGGATGCAGCAGTTTTGGCAAAATTTGGGGTTATGTGGCCATTGAATTGAGCCTGGTCCAGAACCTGCTTACACAAAGGAGAGTGTCTTTGGGCAGACTTCACCCTTTACGGAGTAAACTCCCTCGGAAAGCATTTCTCAGCGCTGATTGCACAGCCCTATTCCTTAGACTATAAACAATGGGATTGAGGAGAGGGGTTGCCACAGTGTAGGTGACAGCAATAAGCTGATCCCTCTCTAGAGAGTAGCTAGCTTTGGGCCTCAAGTACATGAAGGAGGCACAGCCATAGTGAATGACAACCACTGTGAGATGTGAGGCGCAAGTAGAGAAAGCTTTCCTTCGCCCCTCTGCAGAGGGGATTCTCAGGATTGCTACGAGAATGTAGGCATAGGAGACACTAATTAAGAAGAAGGAGACCAAGAGGACCAGCAGGCTGAGGATGAGGATTCCCAGCTCACTTAGTCTTGTATCCCCACAGGCGAGGCTTAGCACTGGAGGTGTGTCACAGAAAAAGTGCTGGATTTCATGGGAGCTACAGAATGAGAGGCGAAAAATGACTAGTGTCATTCCTAGTCCAAAAAGGTATCCGCTCAAAAAGGAGGTGCCAACTAACTGGGCACAGAGGGTGGGATTCATACGGCTGGCATAGTGCAGTGGTGCACAAATGGCCACATACCTGTCAAAGCCCATGACAGACAGGAGGAAGCAGTTGGTACAAGCCCATGAAGCAGAGAAAAACATCTGGGTAGCACATCCCAGAAAGGAGATAGCCTGTCCCCCCATAACCAGGCCAGAGAGCATCCTCGGGATGATTCCCAGTGTGTAACAGGTCTCAGAGAAAGACAGGAAGGAAAGGAAGAGATACATGGGTGTGTGCAGATGGCTATCCAGCCTGATCACTATGATGATGAAGACATTGCTAGTGATGGTGACAAGATACAAAGAGAGGAACAAGACAAACAGCAGAAGTTGAAGCTCCCCGAAGCTAGAGAAGCCCAGGAAGACAAAGCCCTTCCAGCAGGTGACATTGTCCTGTGCCATTCGGAATGATAGTCCTGATAATTCTGATGATTCCTTCCACCATGCCTCTTTAGATGCAAGTGATATGGCTTTTCTTCTCACCTATTGGGAACACACACATAATAGAATCTCTGATTTATGCTGTAATGACACTTTAGAAAATTATGTACTGAATTAGACAAAAGCATGTACACATAACACACATTCCAAATAACACAAGCTATATGTCTAAGTACATGGAATAAGAACACATGAATATATATATATATATATATATATATATATATATATATATATCACTCAAACTGTGTCTTACACATTTACCACACTGCCAGTACATTGTGCTTTTATGTAATGAATGACATATATTCACATATAGTTTGGATATACATGCACCATGTATTCATTCATCCTAACCTTATACCTAAGAAAATACATTTAGACAACCACAAATACAGCCGTGCTGTGGTGATGCACGCCTTTAATCCCAGCACTCGGGAGGCAGACAGGCAGATCTCTGTGAGTTCAAGGCCAGCCTGGTGTACAAGAGCTAGTTCCAGGACAGCCTGGGCTGATACCCAGAGAAACCCTGTCTCGGAAAACAAACAAACAAAAAACAAAAACAAGCACAAACGCATTGTCTATTAAAACGTATGGTAGAGGTGGAAGGATCTGTGAATGTTTCGTAGATTAGGCAAGAAAGGCCAACAGAGGTAACGTTTTTAAAGTCAAACCAAGGCAGAACTAGAGAACAGATTTGCTGTGTTATAATTCAGCATTAGTTTTTCACACAATGGTTACTCTACGGACACTGTGGGACAATTGTATTTAATAAGTACAGATCAAGTATCTTACTCAATATAAATTGATTGGATCTAAACATTCCCCCCCCTCCCAGCCATTGTATCCTAGGCAGATCCCTTCCCTGAGTGGAGCAGGCTTCTTTTTCATGTTACCAACATGCTGAGCACTGGAGGGAGAATAGAGTGCAGCACAGGCTTGCGCATCAGACTTGGCTAGCCCAAGGAGCAGCCTTTAAGCAGCACTACACTTCCCACCGCCAGATTTGCTGTGAGCCAGGGCATGAATGAGAGCAGGCAGTGCCGGGGAAGAAAAGGAGAGTATTCACTCACATGAAGAAGATCACAGTGGGACCGAGTCCTGCCTTTTGGTAGTCATGACATAGGCAGCTCTCAGAAGACTTCTCTGGGTGAGTAAGACTAGAGGTCTGTCTCAGAAGCTCCTGTTCTGAGAGTAGTGATGTGTCCCAGTGATACCAGGAGCTTCCTTTGGCAACTTTAGCCCCAGGTGGCGATGTGTATTGGCTTCTCTCCAAACAGTTTCTCTCTTGGAGGGTTCTGTAGTCCCCATAGAGTGCTGTTTCAGGAAACACATCTAATTGTGCTTCTTATTGTCACTTGGGACTATCCTTCGAGAAATGTGAACAAAGAGAAGCTAAGATCATGATTCAAGCCACAATAATTTGGGTATCTAGTGTGCAATGAATAAATACATTATTTTTATATACTAGATATCCTTTAAAGCTTGAAATAAGGAAAATAAGGTTATGCTACATTTTCTGGACAGGGAAACTGAGTCCAGTAAAGCTGAAATGACTCATCCAAGAATCCAGTACTTGGGACTTGTGCTTTCAAATTCACAGAAAAAAATGTGTAATTTATAAAACATGCTTATAAGAAAACAGGAACTGGCATTTTCTTACTGTGGACTGAGGAACTAGTTGCAACTATTTCATCATGTGTCCAGTCTAAAGGCCATCGTGAAGATGTGCCTGATCTCTGAGGGTCAATATATTCCTCTATCCTCATCTTACCCTTGTTCAGTGTCAGTCTTTAAAAACAAGTAACATCACCTATTTTCATCTTCTTTCTTTTTTCTATAAATCTAAAATGGCTGTATCCAGATTTACATCCACTTCCCACCCTTTTAATAGCTTGAATCCCCCAAAGTTCCCAAAGCCAGGTTAGGTTAATCAGTGTATACAATTGACATTATCAAAACATGTTTCTTCAGTATGCGCACCTGTGCTGTATAGCTCTACTTTCTTGTGCAATGGAAACCATAATAGTAACTGGTAATATGAGTTCAACACTAGAAAGATTAAATTCTATCTTATGGATTAAATGTTTAATATGAATAAAATGTTTAATTCCATTTTATAGATTCAGTGTGATACTTAAGGATTAATAATATTATCTCTATTTTTGAGAGAGATAGCTAAGTCAAGGAAACATTAAATGCAATGCCTAAAATATGATTTTATCATAAGAAAGCCAACTGGTGACACAGTAGCAAAAGGATTCAAGAAGTCATAATAAAAATATTGCCTTTTCTAAAAAATATTCCTTCTACTTCAATACTATCCCTGATAACCTTCTACCAGTCATAAACATGCGCAAGATGGGAATTATTTGAAATAAAGTTAAGTATTAGTGTAAATTCAAGCTTTCTGACTGTTTTCCTTGAACTATTGTTTTAGTTGGTGGTCTTTGAATTTTAGCACTCATTCCAAGCACAATCCAGTTAAAGTTTTTGTGGAATTATTTTAGTAACATTTCTAGACATGAATTTATAAATAAAATAACAGAAAATATATCATTATGCATAGTGGTTTTTATTTAACCAATGCCCATCACTTGAGCAATCCTCATTCTTTTCTGTAACAAGTTCTCATGGGTGAGTTCTCACTCTCTTCCTTAAAGGAGGTTCTTTAGCATATCTTTGCTGTTCTTAAGGCTTACTTTTATGTATGGGCGTATATTCGCTTGAGTGAATGGCACATAAGTGCAGGTGCCCAGGGAGGCCAGGAGAGGGCATCAAATCCTTTGTTGTGAGCAGTTGTGAGCCCTCTAGAATGGGTGCTGATAACCAATCTCTGGCCCTGTACAAGCACTCTTCACTACCAAGTCAATCCTACTCTGCTCATCGTGCTGTGTGTAAATAAAAACTGAACTTTAAAAGAATATTGATTTAATAATGCAAAATGCACAGAATAAAGTTCAACATGATCCTCTAGGATCATAGTTTCACACTGAAGAGAAAATGGGATAAACATTTGCAGTGTAGAGACAATATGCATCATAAAATTACCTTGACTTAAGTTAGTATTTTGAGTTTAAATGTAGTATCCATTTTGGAGTGGATCCTATCCTTACTTATAACTTTATGATGGGTTAGTTTTTAACTCAACAAAGTATTAGATTTGGCAGTCCTAAAATAAGACATATGCTTTTTATACAAACAAATTTAAATGTGGTGTGTTATTAGAAATCTCCCACTGATGTGTTCATTATATCTACTATTAAAAGCTTAAAATGAAATTAGTGTCAAAGTTGTTTCTATCAAATATTCAGAGAATTAGTAAGCTCCAGATGTTAGTGAATCTTGGAAATTGAGATTTTCTATAATGTTCCTGCTTTATAGATCTCCTGAAAGTATGTCACTAATCAATTGCAAAAATATTGCCTCTGCAAAATCAGATCACATCCTCAGTTCCTCATGAGAAATCTGTGATGCTCCAGTTTACTTTATCTCTTGCAGTACTTCTCTTATAGCTCAGACAAACTACATGACTGGGGAAATCTACTGAAAGAAGGGATTATTTCAGTTACAGTTGGAGTTGATGCAGTCTATTGAGGATGGAAAGACACAGCAGTATATGCCTGGGGTTGCCTTCATATTGCACCCACAGTCAAAAGGCACACAATGGACAAGGAGTGGAGCTGTGCTATCAAACCAACACCAGCCAACACTTACTTCCTCCAGTGGGGCTCTGCCTCCTCAAGGCTCTACAAACTTTCATAACAGCTCCAGCAATAGTGACCACATATTCAGACACCTAGGCCCTTAGGACACATTCTACAGTCAAACCACAATCCTGTCTTTTTGTTAATGATCGTAAGGTGATTTGTCTTCTGTTTTTGTTTTCTTTTGTTTTTGTTTTTGCTTGTTTGTTTTGTTTTTCAAGACAGGGTTTCTCTGTGGCTTTGGAAGTGTCCTGGAACCAGCTCTTGCAGACCACAGAGATCTGTCTGCCTCTGCCTCCCAAGTTCTGGGATTTAAGGTGTGTGCCACCACCACCCTTGTCTTTAGTTTCAGAAATTTGATTCTGATGTGTATTAGAGTGCATTTCTTTTTATTTATGCTTTGAGATATACTCAGCAAGTAAGAAATGTCACCAAAGAAATATGAGATTTAAAAACAATGGAGGAAGGTTTCCTGGTTCATATTATGAGTGACTGGAAACCTGATAATCACATCATGGCAATTAAGATCTTACTTAAATCTCTCATTGTATCTCACTTCCACTGGCACCACTCCATCAGGGCAAAGTGGGAAATTAGAATTTCGCTCCCAGTTGACCCAGAAGTCTAGTTTCCTACTCAGCTTCTGTTGGTACTGGGGATGGAAAGAGACTTCTCCTGAGAGCAGGATGAGAATACAATTTCCAGTTCCCCAATGTGTTTCTGTTTACACCACCCTAGCCATCCAGGAAGAGTTCTTATGTAAAACTTCAAAAGCCTCCATTTCACCAGGCACCTCTTCGAGTGGACAAATTACAACTCGGCTTGAGTCCTTCCAAATTTAAGTAGAAATACTAGTTTCCAGCCATTTCTCATAGAGGAAATCAGGAGGGGAGATTATTACTTACCAGCAGGAACCTGAAATCCATAGTCAGCCATAGTTAACACCACTTCTTTAAGGCCTTGCAACACTTTGTTACAGATTCAAAAGGCTATGCTAGCCTCTGTAAATGACCTTTTCTGGCCATAAATAAAAATGAGTTAGTCGTATTTTCTGTGGTGTGTGGCTGAAGTAAAACAGTTGTCACCAGAAATTTCCTATATTGATAGGCTGCCACATTTCAGGTCTTCAGAAAAAGGCATCAGGACTTAAGATCTTAAAAGTACATATTTTTTAAATCTATGTCTATTGGCATTTCTTGGTTGATGATTGCATCAGCTCCCAGATGGAATATATAAGGCAACAAAAAAGGTTTCAGGAAGTTGCTCCTGTGTTTTCCTTTCAGTGAAAGTCTGCCTGCTCTGTGCTCTCCCCTCCAACCTTCAGAGATGTTTAGAATCATGTTTTAATATAAAACTGCTTTCAATTGTACTAAGTGGGAGTCATAAGTTAAATAGTTTTTCCTAGATGTGAACATCATACTGATTTCAGTTAGGTTTTCTATAAATCACAAGGAGTTGTATAACTTGAATGAGTGATATCTATACTTCTTACAGATATGAAAATATAGAGAGATAAATGCTAAGATATGTTATATGATGAGGGAAAGCTGGAGAGCTGACCAACCCAGCTACCACTCAGGGGCAGAACCAGGGCTACCCCACAGAATGAATATTTGAACCTGTGAAGGGGAGGAACCTACAGATCCAAAACAGCAGCATGTCCATGACAAAAACAACAGGATGGCCAAGAGGAGCCCTTGGGAGAGCCAATTATCAGTGGTGATGTCAGGGGTGTCCCTGAATGTAGGTCCAGAGAGGACATTGTGTAAAGCTTTGAACATGAAGACTGGATTGCCTTGGGAGCCCCAAGGTTTTCAAGATGCCAGAGCCATGGGGTACCTGCTACAGACCAAGTGTGGAACCAGTCCAAGAGAAAGAAGTGCTTCAGGCAATAAAGCTGAAAAGAGCTGGAGATCTGAAGAGCTCTTTGACATCAGACATGGAAATGCAGAATTTAGAATTTGCCCTGCTGATTTTTGTTCTTGTTTTACTCTAGTATTTTCTCACTATGCTGTCTTTCTTCTCTTTTGGAATGGTAATGTATATTCTGTGCCATGGTTTGTTGGAAGCATGTGATCTGAATTTTTTATTTGATTTTACAGAGTTTACAGTTAAGAGATTGCCTTGTATCTCAGGAGTCACATTGAACTTTAGACTTTTAAACATTATTGAGACTGTAATAAATTGTGGGGACTTTTGAAGATGGACTGATTGTTTGTTTACACTATAATATGGAGGCCAGGAAATGGAATGTGGTCATTTGAATAAGAATGGCCTCCATAGGCTGGCTCATGCAATTGAGTACTTCGTTATCAGGGAATGTCATTATTGGAAAGGATTAGGATTGTCCCAGTTATAGTAACTGTGTCACTGTGGTTGGCCATGAGATTTCAATAATCCTACTAAGTCCAGCCTCTGTCTCTCAACCTATGGATCAAGATGCACCTCTCAGCTACTATTTCAATGTCATCTGTGCCACCATGGTCCCACCATGTTGATGGTGATAAAGGATTATACCTCTGAAACTGTAAAGAAGCCCCAACTAAATGCTTTTTTTATGAGAATTGCCTTGATCATGTTGTTCCATAATTCTCTTCTATCCATTTATACTCCACTACATTCAATCTCCACTGCCTTAAAATTCCCTTGAATGACTCTTTACCCCTGTGAGTACTCCAAATGGAGAATAGAGGATACATATCTGATGATTCAAAGCTAACATTCACAAATGACTTTTTTCTAATGTGTGATTTGTGTCTCTCTGGATCTGAGTTACTTCACACTGAATGACTGTTTCAGACCAATCAATTTACCTGTATATTCCATAATTTCCTTTTCCATAGCAGTTAATAATATTCCATTATACCACATTTTTATTACATATTCATGGTTTTTTAAGATTTGTTTTATGTGTCTCGTTTTATCTAGATGTGTGTCTGTACACTACGTATGTGCAGTGCCCACAGAGGTCAAAAAAGGACATTGAATCCCCTTAGAACTGGAACAACTAATTCTTAGCCACCCTTTAGGTACTGGGATTTGAACTCAGTTCCTTTGGAATAGCAGTAAATGCTCTTAACCACTGGATATTATCAATAGAGCAGCAATGAACATGGATGAGCAAGAATATCTGTACTAGCAAGTATAATACTTTGGGTATATGCCCAGGAGTGTTATGTTAAATCTGTTTTTAGCCTTCTGAGAAAGTGTCACATTGATTTCCATGGTGGCTACATCCGTTAGCACTCTCACTAACTATGGGTAATTTCTCCCCTTTCCCAAAATCTACACCAATATTTGTTGTCATTTGTGTGTGTAGGGTGAGGGGTGTTGTTATTGTTTTAAATCTTAGGAATTCAAAATCTCAAAGTAGTTTTAAATTGCATTTTCCTAATGGCTAAGGACAATAAATACTGTTTTACTGTCTCTCAGCCATTTTTATTTCATCTTTTGGGAACTCTAGGCCAACTACAAAAACAATCTTAAGGATTCGTTGCAATGCCAATGAATCAGTATCCCAAAGAACGTCTCCATTTAAAAACATCTCAGATTTAATATAGAAACAAAAAGACCCAGGGTTGTCAAAGCAATCGTGAGAAAGAACAAAACTTTAGCAGGGATCACTATCCTAGATTTCATGTTACACTGTAGGATATAGTAATAATGGTAATAAAAAAAAAAGCATGACACTAGCATAAAACCAGACACATTGATCAATGGAATAGAACTGAGGAACCGCATATGAATCCACACTCACACAGCCACTTGATTCATGACAAAAAAAAAAAGGCCAATAATAAACTTTGAGAAAAGACAACATCTTCAACAAATGGTGCTGGTCAAACTAAATGGCTACACACAGAAGAATGAAAGTGGATCCTTGTCTTTCATCTTGCATAAAGCTCAGCTCCAAATGGATCAAGGACCTCAACGTAAGACTTGGTATCCTGATTCTGATAAAGGGGAAAGAAGGGGGTAGGCGTAACCTCATTGACAGTGCCAAGGACTTTCTGAACAATACCCTTCTAGCACAGGTATTAAGACCAACAACTCATAAACAGGACTTCAGAAAAGGAACAGGCTCCTATACTGTAAAAGACACAATTACTCAAGCGAAGAGGCAGCCTATAGAATGAAAAAAAAAATATTTACCAGCTATGTATCTGAGAGAAAGTTAGTACAGTGCACACAAAGAACTAAAAACGAAACCTCAAGAAAGAAAACAATCCACATAACAATGGGGTACAGGCACTTCTTTTTACACAGAATGGAAAAGCAGAGATGTAGCAATTGCACAGGGTTGGGGGAGGGGGGAGTCTGTGGATGAGAAATAACTGAGACATTTATCTAATAGGACTCTTGCTGAAGGCAGCCTGGCATAACCTGGCATCACCTGGAGGAAAAGGGTAGCTACATTAATCAGATGGGAGATTTCCACTAACCTGACATAGCAAGACTTTCACTACAGCTGGCTTATTTAGGCCCAACAAGGATGGCCATTGCAGCCTGGGGCCAAAGGCTAAATAAGAAGTAAGGGGAAAGAGGTACACTAAAGTTTTATTCAAAGCAGCATCTGTGTTACAAAATGAAAACTCAGTGAGCACTAGGGGTCCCAGTTTCCACTCGGGCTTCCTGCCAGACAAAAGCATTGTTTGTGGGCATGATGAATTCTGCACACCTTAAGCCCCCAAGGATTTGCAGAAGTGTTTTAAAGGTTGCATGTTACTCAAAGCCCTATAACTAATGAGAGCAAATTATAAAGTTGAGGAGGAAAGTTTTCTTCCTTCTCTGATGAAAGACAACAGGGATCTCTGGGGCGCTCCTAACCAGACCCATGCAAACCTCAAGAGCTGGGGAGCCCTGGCCTTTGATAATAATCACAACTTCTCATAGTGGCAGAAGGCAAGGCTCCACCTAAGGTCACTTAGTGGGTGGTGAGAGATGCACACAGGTGACTTATTCACTTAACCCTCATATCACACAACTCTAGAGCCACAGAAAGAGGAAGGTTGCACAAACTCAGAAAACTCCATCCATGCCAACTGCAGAAATTCAAATACAAAAGGAACAGCAACTTTTCTTAAGGTCACCAGACACTCAGCAATAGAAGTGAGAATCCAGACCCTTAAGACAAGTGAGTTTTATAACTTGTTTTTTATTTCTTATGCGTGGAGACAACAAATACTGACACCAACACTGTGAAGAATATCTTCCAGAAGAATATACTTGGCTTTGGAATTTAACTAAATGAAAGGTAGGAAAGTATTCTAGCTCTTCTGTCTCTCTTCTGTTCATCCTTATCACCACAGAAAGGAAGTATCTGTGGGACAGCGCTATGTCCCTCGTCATTATTTCTGTTTGTCATTGAAGAGCATATGTAATTCTCTTGTCCATAGACTGATAATACAAACTAAACCTGGGCAGTAGATTTAGTGACACCTTAAGAAATATATGAAAATGAGGTATCCAATTACTGGAGCTGGAGTTACAGGCATGTTTGAGCTGCCTTATGTGGGTACTGGAAACTGAGCTAGGGTCTTTAGGAAATGCAGCAAGTGTTCTTAACTGCTCAGTCATCTCTCTAGCTCCTCTTAAAAAAACATAATATTACACCTTAGCCAATTCGGGCCTGGAAGTTACTGCTTAACCCAGGCAGTCCTCAAACTCATGCAACCCTACTGTTTCAGCATTTGTGTGCTAAAATTATAGGATGACAGGCTTGAGCCATCACACCTGTGTTTTCAATTCAAAACACTTTTAATATTTATGACAACTTTGCAAACAACCCCATCCCATGATTTTGTTGGAAGTAACTATACAGGTATACAAAATATGAAATTAACTTGTATTTATATGTTATAGAAAAATTATGGGTTTTGTTCTAAAGACACTGAAACTAAATCAACATCTTTTTGCTTAAGTGTTATATTGTGTTATTTAATAAGTTACTCCTCTTATTTTAGAATACATAGAACTGGCTTTCTTACAGAGTTGCTACATAAAGAGTGTGAGAGCTTAAGAGTATTGGTGTGTAAAATGTTCTACTGACTCCCATCAATGTGTGTTTGAGTGACAGATTACAACAGAAAAGAACTTTAGGGACCCAGCTTTTCTGAGTCCCTAACAGTGAAGGCCCAGAATGCTACAGGAAAGTAATCCTAGGGGTAAATGGACTAATACTGTGTAAGTAAGTGTTGAGACTTGGAAGACTTACAATATACTCTGATACTGAGGAGGCTTATACAGCAAAACTCATGAGAAAGGCCAGGGTTTCCCCAAAACAACCCTCTGTAAAATACCTATGAAGAGAACAGAAACTCCCTACCTTCCAACTGAGAAATGATTATTCACAGATTAAGAAGGTACTGAGATGACATGAGGAAGGGAAAATGGAAGGGAAAAAAAGAAGGAAAATGACAGCATGTTGTTCATGCACAGCATGGAAGGAATGATGACTGAAGCAGGTGGAAGATGACAGACAAACCAAAGAAACATGCAAGGTGGAGCCCACAGGGTTGTGTATTAGCCCTGAAGACACTTATGTGTTTACATTAGTTTTCTGTGCCTCTCCTGACAATGGCAAGAGTGACTCTGCCATAAGAAGCTTACTCTAGACGGAACTAAATCGAAACAATATGGAAACTCTGTATTCTACATATTCAAAAACCATAGTACTGAAAAAATAAAACAGACATTGTTTCTGGATTAGTCACTTCCTGATTCTTAACTTAGCCATACAACACGTATTGGGAATTCTTGTTTTCTTAAAGTGTTCGGCAGTATCACTTTGAGAAATACAGAAATGATGATCGATTGTGGTCACATTCTTGAAAGGAAAACACTGGGGAGTGGGAAAAATGGGGAGTTGGAATCAAAACAGTGTGAATAGTTGCAAATATGCTGCCTCCTAGATATAATTATATCCAAGGTAAGATAATCTCCTCTGCCCTACACAGATCACAGCTGTCTTGTGCACTTCATATTTATGCAGTGAAGTGAGAAATCAATAAACATTTGAAAGAATTTGGGGAAATGCAGACTCCATAAATGCTAGTTATCAAAAAACATTGACATGTGAGACAGGAAAATAGCTCTGTATAATAGAAATGTGAATATATTAATTATAAAGACAGGCATCATGTTGTGGAAGTCAGGGGAGGCTAAGATTAAAAACATCAAAGTTGCTGAAGAGTCCACACAGTGACTTCACAGCATGTCTCTTTTTTTAATGATGATCTGAGCAAAATCTCAGTCCCTCCTGCACTGGGCTTAAACAGCAAGTCTGTCAGTACCACATGATCTAATCATTATTACTCCTGAATATCCAGGGCTGTTCTTTTTAATTCTTCTCTAATTTTTTTAAAAAATGCATATATGTATACAATGAAGGATAATCATATCTATAGCCCATTTCTATGTTTCGACTCCCAACACATAGATCTGAACACTGTCTCCAATCTTCCGGTTTTTTTCAAGTCAGGGTTTCTCTGTGTAGCCTTGGCTGTCCTGTAACTCACTCTGTAGACCAGGCTGGCCTCCAACTCACAGAGACCCACCTGCCTCTGCCTCCCAAATGCTGAGATTAAAGGCATGCGCCACCACTGCCCGGTCTGTCTTCCTTTTTTTGATAGTCCACTAAATTTGATAACAGCTAACCATATGTACATGGGTGTAACCACTGGAGTATAGGAAACCTACCAGTGGCCAAATATTCTATAAAGATTGATTTTTCTCTGTCCCTGAAGCTGTCTACTTGACAATGGATAATGAGAATGTAATCAGGTCAGGAGACCATCAGCTCTATATGCTGAGATTTGGGCTGGCTTGATATTGTACATGTGTAACGATCATGATTGGGGTCACCATATAATTGCCATAAGGCAGCAACTCCAAGTATTCTTCCCATCATCCACTTCTTGCATTCTTCCTGCCTCCTCTTCTGTGATGTATCTAGACTATTGATGGCGGGGCAATGCTGAGTACATATGTATATATCTCTTATTTAGGGCTGAGCTATTTTATGAAAACTAAACATTTTCAAATTGAAGGTTAGGATTTTTTAATAAATTTATTTTTTTACATCCCAGCAGCACTTCTCCCTCCCTCATCTCCTCCTAGTGCCTGCCTCAAACCTCGTTCTGTTCCCACCCCCCAATCAACTCCATCTCCATATCTGTTTAGGAAAGGGTAGGTCTCGCACAGCCAAATATTAGGCAGAGTTCAGGGAATCCTGCAAAAGAGGAGAAAGGATTGTAGGAGCTAGAGGAGTCATGGGCACCACAAGAAAACTCACTGAATCTTCTAACCTGTGCTCATAGAGAGAGAACTGACAACCAGGGAGCCTGCTTGGGACTAACCTAGGCTCTTTACATACATGATCCAGTTGTATATATTGGTCAGTCATGTGGGACTCCTAACAGTGGGAGCAGGAGCTGTCTCCAGCTCTTTTACAGGCATGGGACCTTACTCCTCATACTGGGTTGCCTTGCCCAGCCTTAACACATGGGGAGGTGCTTAGTCTTACTGGGACTTGATATGCCATGTTGTGTTGAATGCTGGGATATTTTAACTTCCATGCTCCCCTCCTCAAAGTATCAAAAGCAAAGCAACTTTGAAAGCATTTCTTTAATATCTTAGGACCTAGGTGCCTTCTTCAAGAAGAAAAGATGACTTCAGGTTTCACCACGAACAGTTGTAAGCCACAGCACTTCAGAACCATCCTCAGTCTCTCCTTAGTGAACATTTTCAGACTATTTATTATTATGAGTGTCTATAGAGAACTAACTCTGTCCCTTTACTCTACAGCATGTTCTTTTACTTTATATTATGATTTTCATGGTCATGTGTGAGCATGATTTTTCCGCACATATGTGTGGGTGTGCACGAAGGCTCAAAGCTGTCACTGAGTGTCTTCCTCTGTATCTCTCTACTTCACTCACAGAGGCACGGTCTCTGCTGAAGTCAGAGATTGCCAGCTCCAAACAGTCTGTATATCCAGTTGCCTCAGGTATTTCTGTCTCTGCATCCTCAGTGGTGGGATGCAGGCTTGTCCAGCTTTTATTTGGGTGATGTATTTTGAAGTACCATCCTCACCATTGTTCACCAAATGTATTATCCACTGAGTAAGTTCCTCAGGGTGAAAACTCACTCAGCTAATGTATCTGAGCATCTTTCACCTGAATACCAATTGGAGTATTTCACCAATATCACATTGCCGGCCAATAGAATGCTTTAAATACGTCAAAATGATCCCTCTGGACATAACCATATCATTAACAATTTATTGCTGAAGAAATGAATGAATATTTAAGAAATCACATTATATGCCTACAGGGCTGAGCATTACTAAACTGAACGGAAAATTGATTGGCTGTTGTAAGTCTGATGATTTCTCTTATCAACACCATGCATTTCACTTGAAAATATTAAAGAATAAGAAGGACTGAAGGTTTGTCTGTTTCTCTCTCACATTTCAGGAACAGAAGCAATGGCGATCAACCAAACAACCC
The DNA here is from genome assembly GCF_003668045.3 of Cricetulus griseus. NCBI lineage: Eukaryota > Metazoa > Chordata > Mammalia > Rodentia > Cricetidae > Cricetulus > Cricetulus griseus. The sequence goes on along the minus strand of NC_048598.1, from coordinate 19,169,133 downwards.
TGAAGGAATTCATTCTCATAGGCTTCTCTGCTTACCCACATGTACAGACCTTCCTCTTTGGGGTTTTCTTTTGCCTCTATATTCTCACTCTTGCAGGCAACCTGACCATCATGGGATTGACATGGGTGGACAGGTCTCTCCACACCCCTATGTACCTCTTCCTCAGTGCACTCTCCTTCTCTGAGACCTGCTACACCCTGACTATCATCCCCAGGATGCTGGTGGATCTGCTGAACAACGACAGACACATTTCAGTCGCAGGCTGCGGCCTGCAGATGTGCTTCTTCCTGGGCCTTGGTGGAACAAACTGCATCATTCTCACCTTGATGGGGTATGACCGCTTCCTGGCCATCTGCAACCCGCTCAGATACCCTCTCCTTATGACCAATGTTGCATGTGGACAACTTGTGGCTTCTGCTTGGGCTGGAGGCTTCTTGATTTCTTTTATACAAATTGCACTGACATTCAGGGTGTCTTTGTGTATACCCAACCTCATCAGACACTTCTTCTGCAACATCAGGGCAGTTGTGAGGCTGTCCTGTATAGACAATAGCCTCACAGAACTCATTGTAACACTCATATCAATGGTAGGTTTAGTGGGTACATTCTTGCTCATCTCCTTGACTTATGTGTTCATCCTTTCTTCTGTCTTCAAGATCCCTTCAGCTGAGGGTAAGCAAAAGGCATTTTCCACCTGTGCCTCACACCTCACTGTGGTCATCATCCACTTTGGGTTTGCATCTATTGCTTATCTGAAGCCAGAAGCTTCTGGGGGAGATGACACGCTCATAGCAATTCCTTATACCATTATTACCCCTTTCCTCAGTCCCATCATATTCAGCCTCAGGAATAACGACATGAAGAAGGCTTTTAGAAAGATCATGAGTAAGACAGTAGTATTGAAAAATAACTTTGGGCTATTGCTGCTGGTTTAATGAATTGTTTCACTTGCTCTGGGAGTCAATGGAGCATTCACTCTGTGACTTCTGTGGAAAGGTGAAATCCAGGAGCACATGACTGAGACTTTCACCTAATTTGTCCCAAGCATTTTCTAAGGGTGCCAGGAAGTTTTCAATCCTCCTTCTTTCCACTACTCTGAGAAGAATAATGCTACTGATAAGAAAATTCTGCCAATTTCTGAGCATTCTGTACCTCTCAGAAGTGAGGAGAGAGCAGAAGGGAAGGCAGCAGTGACCATTGCAATGAGATGTTTTCAATATCTAATGATGCAAATGGTAAACATTTCTGCAAAGATTGTGATAGACCAAGTTGGACTTCCATGATAAAAGCTATTTCTAATAGGAGATATTTATTGTAAAAAAAAAAGCAGTTTTTTTGTGAAAAGATATGTATGTGCACAGACATACACACAAAAACCCATTTGTTAAATATTGACCCCATACTGATGACTATTTCATAATTTAATTTTTACTTTATTTTATTAGATCTTTTATAATTTCTAGGTTATTACAGTGTATTTTATCATACTCACACTTCACCCCATTACTGATTGTTTTAACAGCAATGTATTTAAGAGACTATTGTCTCTCATTGATTTCCAACTTTGGAGAATAGAGGAAACTATTCAACAGCTTTCACAAAAATAAACAAGCTATTAATAACTGCATATTTTATCATTTGGTGAAGGTGGAATGTAAGGAATGTCTTTCTGTCATCTCTGTGATGAGAATATTCAAAAGGAAGTGTAAATTGGTTACATATGGTATTAAGATATTTGACCAAAACTGAACTTATCAAAGTTTTTTAACAGAGTAAGCAAAATGTAAAACAGGAAGCAGGATAAATATACTATCATTTTTTTAATGCCAAGAGCAAAACAGAAACACTGTGCAATTTATGTAACAGAAGAATAGTGGCAGATCTTACTAAATATTCAGTCATGAAATTCAATAAAATTTCTTGAAACTTTCCCTCAATTATTTTCTGTCAAACGCTTTGTAACTTCCAGGTAAAGACACAACACAAAAGAGAAATAATTCTCCCTGTCTGAGCAGTTATTTGTAGTTCTTCCTCTGGTCATGGAGTCCATGAGATCACCTTTATGAAGTAGCATGTCTATTGGTGTTGCCATTGTTCAACTCTGTTTAGGTAGCCATATTGTTGAGGTACCATAAGTGAGTCTTCCCTGCCGTTTCTAGGAGACACAGTCTCACAACAGACTTCCTGGTCTTCTGACTCTTACAGTCTTTCTCCTCCCTCTTCAGTGAAGTTCCCTGAGCCTCAGGAGCAGGAGTGGTGTTGTAGATATCCCTGGCTGCCCTGAAATCATAGACACACAAACAGTACTAAATAAACTTCCCGGACTGTATTTATATATTTATGTACTTATGTACACATATGTAACAACAACACTCAAAGAAAAAGAGGCTATGAACCTGAGAGATGAGTGGGTTTGGGAAATGGGAACCCTGAGAAAGTGGACCTGTGAGGCGATGGAGGAAGGAAAGGAAAGGGGAAGGTGACACAATTATATTTTAATTAAAATTTAAAAAGAGAACTATAGACCAATACCACGGACATAGAGGAAAATAATTCTATTTTGATTAACTTTTTATAAAATTTATAAAGGGAACTATAGGCCAATGCTATAGGCCAATATCACTGACATAGATGAAAATAGCAAATTAGGGGCTTGAGAGATGGCTTGGAGGTTAAGAACACTTGCTCTCATAGAGTACCTGGGTTTAGTTCTCAGACCCCAAAGAGTGCCTCACAATGGTCCCTAATTCCAGTTCCAGTGCCCTCTTCTGACCTCAGCAGGCACGAAGCATACCTGTAGTGCATATATGTACATACAGGCAAAGGATTCATACACAATTACATAAAATAAGTAAATCACGTAAAATTATTAAAAATGATTGTAATCAAATTGCACAATATATAAAAAGATCACCTGCTACAACAATCAAGATTGCTTTATACAAGAAATGCGGAGGTGTTTCAACATGTTAATTTATTAGTATAACAACAATGGCCTAAAGATAGAAATCATATGATTTTATTAATAGATGCAGAAAGGGCCATTAGTAAGATTCGATCAAGCATCATGTTAAAATCCTAGAGAAAAATGGCTGAAAGGAGCATACTTCAATACAACAAGGTTTATGTATGACAAAAACACAGCCAACATTATCATAAGTGGTGAAAATCTTGAAGTAATCCTATTAAAATGAGGAGTAATAACAGGGCTGTCCGTGGTCCATACTCCTTTTCAGTCAGTGCTTGAAACCCTACACAGAGCAATCAAGATGAGGGAGGGAACTTAAAGGAATACAAATGGGAAAAGAAGAACTCAAATTATCAATATTTGCAGACAAAATGGTATTATATAAGAGGTCCCAACAATTCTACCAGAAATTTTCTAAATATGCTCAACACTTTCATCGATGTGCCAGAATTCAATGTCAATTTACAAAACACCAGTACCTTTCTATAAACCCAAAACAATAATGCTGAGAAAGAAATCATGGCAACACTGCCATTCACAACCAAGAAGATGACGGAGTTCTCCAATGAAAACATTGAACATATAAATAAAGAAATTGAGATCAATACTAGGAGACAGAAAGATATCCTATGCTTATGCACTGATAGAAGTAATATTGGGGAAATTTCCATGTTACCAAAACAATTTACAGATTCAATGCAATCCTAATCAAATTATATGTGACATTATTCAAAGAATGGGGGATCTAAATTCTTATGGAAGAACAAAAGTCCTGGGATAGCGTCAGCAATCCTGACCAAAAGAATAGTGCTGAAGGGAGCTGACTGTATACATGCAGGAGGATGAAAATAGATCCATACATATCACCCCACAAAAAAGTTAATTCCAATGAATTAATTAATGAATCCAAAAGCTCAAAGTGAAATTTCAAACACTGAAACTTATAGAAGAAAACACAGGCAAGATACCCTACAAAATATAGCAGTGGAAAGTGACTTTATAAATAGGGCTGAATTAACTCAGGAAATAAAGCCAGCATTTGACAACTGGAACCTCAAACCTACTGCACAGTGAAGGAAACAAATCTATTCAGTGAAGAGAAAATACACAGAGTAGAAGATAATCTTTGCCAGCTATACATCCAATAGAGGATTCGTATCCAGAATATATAAAGAATTCAAAATACAAAGAATCAAGAAAGCATATGATTCAATTAAAGGGGTGTGTGTGTGTGTGTGTGTGTGTGTGTGTGTGTGTGTGTGTGTGTGTGCGCGCGCGCGCGCGCGCGCGCGCGCAAGTGCACTACTAACCAGGGAGATTATTCTCAAAGTAAGGAATAAAAATGGCTAAGATATTTGTTTTAATGTACTCAACATCCTTGGCACCCAGGGAAACTTGAGCCAAAATTACTTAGAGATTTCCTCTTACTCTAGTTAGAATGCCTAAGATCAAGAAAACAACTGACAAGTGCTGATGAGGCTGTAGGCAAGGGTAACCCTCATTCACTGTTTCTGGCACTAAACTGGTGCAGTTCCTATGGCAATCCGTATGAATACTGAAAAAGCTAAGAATAGATCTACCTTATGACTACGTTATATCATTCTTCGGCCTATACTCAAAGGACTTAACATCCTGCAACAGAGAGAGCTCAGCCATGTTCATTGCTGCTCTATTCACAATTGCAAGAAATGAAAACAACCTAGATAGCCTTCAATGGATAAACCAATGACTAAGTGTGTACATATAATTTTATTTACCTTAGCGATAAACATAGTCATTTATTAGAGTCACATTGTGAAATTTTCATTTAACTAGTGAATGATAATGCTGAATGTCCTTTCAAGGATTTAATTTTATAAGTGTTTTTAAAGTCTTGCCATAAAGTTTGGTTCAAGGAAACATTTTTGTCAATGAATGTGAACTCTCAATTAGTCTTAGTGTTCTAACTCTCACTTAGGCTTCCTGCCAAAACAAAATTTACAAGCAGCAGAAAGTTTTTTAATATGCATGATGAATTCTGCACACCTTAAACCCCCCAAGGATTTGCAGAAGTGTTTTAAAGGTTGCATGTTACTCAAAGCCCTATAACTAATGAGAGCAAATTATAAAGTTGAGGAGGAAAGTTTTCTTCCTTCTCTGATGAAAGACAACAGGGATCTCTGGGGCACTCCTAACCAGACCCATGCAAACCTCAAGAGTTGGGGAGCCCTGGCCTTTGATAATTATCACAACTCACAGTGGCAGAAAGCAAGGCTCCACCTAAGGTCACTTAGTGGGTGGTGAGAGATGCACAGAGGTGACTTATTCACTTAACCCTCATATCACACAACTCTAGAGCCACAGAAAGAGGAAAGCTGCACAAACTCAGAAAACTCCATCCTTGCCAACTGCAGATATTCAAACACAAAGGGAATAGCAACTTTTCTTAAGGTTACCAAACACACATCAATAGAAGTGAGAATCCAGACCCTTAGACTAGTGATTGTTATAACTCAGTTCTTATTTCTTTTGCATGAAGAACAATGCATGCTTCTACAAAACCATGAAGAATGTTGTTGAGAATTTACCAGTGGCAGTGACTTGCTTTGTAACCTAATGAAGTAACAAGGTAGGAAACTACTCACATCCTATGACTCTCTTTTATTAATAATGAATTGTCATCACTCATTCATCATTCCTCTTTGAAGCTGGAAAACCATTTTTCTTTTGTCTAAAGATTGGTAACACAAATTAAAATAGGTGCAGGCTGATTGGAGTAAGATGAAGCTGAGGTGGGATCCAATAACCACATCCTAATTCAGGCTATGCCTATAGTAGAGAGAAAATCTGGAAACCATACAATGCTTTTGATGATTTATCCAGTAAAAGTCTAGCACATAGTTAGGTAATGACCAGATAAGGAAAGAACCCTTTTGACATATACATTAGTCATTCCTTACATTGCAAAATATTTCAAAATGCTTGTGTGTGTGTGTGTGTGTGTGTGTGTGTGTGTGTGTGTGTGTGTGTGTGTTCATTCCATTGGCATGTGGCTTGCCCTGAGGAAGTCAATGGTAAGAATCAGATCCTCTGAAACAAGAATTTACAGGCATTTGTGAACTGCATGACATGGATGATAGAAACAGAACTCTGGTCCCTTGGAATAAGAGCAAATGCTCACAAGCACTGAGAAATCTATTAAGTTACAGTAACAAAAGAAACACAGGATTTCACACTGTAGTGCTTTCTAGCCATCCTATCCTGGGAATCATTGTGTAGCCCAGACTGGCATTGAACTCATGCAACCCTCCTGGATTGGTTTCCTGTGTTCTATTGTTAAAGCACACACTACCATGCCTGGCTTCTCATCTCAAAATTCTTCTAAAATTAGTGGTGACTTTGCAAGCAACACCCATCCTCTGATTGTGTTGGAATGGAATCATATGTGTTGTATGAAATCCAACATTTACTTGTACATTGTGTGTTATAAAGAAATCACATGGGTTTGTTCTAAATACACAAGAAACTAAATCAGGTTCTTGTTCTGTTAATGTGTTCTGTTATATCTTTGATACAATAATTTAACCCTTTTGGCTTCAAATACTTAGAATTGACTTAGTTATAGAGTTGCTATAAAGTGAAAGTTTAAGACATTTGATGTGTTAGATGTTCTATTGGTGGGAGAAATGTGTTTCCTTGTATTAGGGGAAACAAAATGGCCCTAGTAGGACATAATTTTTCTTGGGGGATTGGGGTGAAAGCTCAGAATATTACAGAAAACTAATCATTGGGGACTGGAACAATCACCATCAAGCAAATTTTGAAATCAGGAAGAATCATAGTGAATTCGACATTAAGGAGGTTTACACAAAATGACTAACAAAGAAGCCCAGGGTTTCCTAAAATACAATCCCCAATATAATAGCCTCAGAAGAGAACTGAGAAACGATTACTCACATATAATAAGATATAATAAGACAATATGACTAAAGAAAACTGGAAATACAAAAGAAGAAAAATTAGAGCATGTTGTTCATGCATGGCTGGGAAATAATAACGCTCTAAGCAGGTCTAAGAGGACAGAGGAATCAAAGAAGCCCTATAAGATCGAGTCCACGGAGTCATACATTATCTCTGGAATAGTTTATATGTCTCCATTATTTTTCTATGCCCCTTCTGACAATAGCATGACAGACTCTGCCATAGGAAGCTTAATCTAGGCTGAACTAAACCTAAGCAATATGGAAATTCTGTCATTCTACTGTTCAAAACACCCAGTGCTGAAAAAGTAAACCAGACAGTTTCTAGATTAGTCATTTCCCGATTCTTAACTTATTCATAAAGCACGTATCGGGAATTGGTGTCTTATTAAAGTGTCACCTTGAGAAATACAGAAAGAATGATCATGGTCACATTCTTGAAAGAAAAATGCCAGGGAGTGGAAAGAATGGGGACAAAACAGTGTGGTTCCAGTTAAAAACATGCCACTTCCCAGATATAACTGTTTCCAATGTAAGATAATCTCAGCTGTCCTACACAGATCAAGCTGTCATATGCACTTCATATTTATTCAGTGAAGTAAGAAATCAGTAAACATTTGAAAGAATTTGGGGAAATATAGACTCCATAAACGCTAGTTATCAAGTATGTTGACATGTGAGACAGGAAAAATATCTCTACCTAATGTGAAGCTGGATACCTTAATTATGTAGCCAGACATCATGTTGTGGAAATTGGGAAATGAGAATAAATGGGTGAAGAGTTACTGAATAATCCACACAGTGACTTCACAACATTTGTCTTTGGGCACAGCTTGTCATTAAGAAAATGGGCATAATCTCAGTTGCCTCCTGTTTCAAGTTTACATTTAGGGTCTTTATCAATTAGTCTTACACCTCTAGCTAATTATATGAGTCCTAACAATCCTGTGGTGTCCTAATGCCCACCATTCTCTCTCCTCAAAGCATCAAAAGGAAAGTGTGTTTCATTTTAATTTCTTCTGATGTTTTAGTGTCTGGTTGCCATCCTCAAAAAGTAATGATGCTTTCATGTTTCTCTAACAATTTTAAATCATTATCCAAGCTTTGTTCTAAAATTACCAGGAAATTGTTTCAATATTTCCTTAACAGACATAGGATTATGAATTATGTAGGAATGGCTATGTTAGATTACTTCTGCCTATTTTGGTGTTTTTATTAACTTGACATAAATCTACATGTATATGGAAAAAATCTTAATTGAAAAAAAAGTCTCCCTAAAACTGCTCTGTAGGTAAGTCTATTAGACATTTTCTTGGTTAATGTTGGAACACCCACCTCACTGGGTGTGGTGGCACCCTTTGGCAGCTTGTGGTGGATGGCATAAGAAAGCAGGATGATCAAGCCATAGGAAACAAGCCTGTAACCTTCACTCCTCCTTGATCTCATCTTTGATTCCTGCCTTGACTTCCTTTTCTGCATTTCCTTCATGACACCCTAAGCTGTAAAATGAGATAAATATTTCCATTTGTGTTGCTTCTAGGTCATGGTTTTTATCAAAGCAAGAAAAATCTAAGACAATCACTGAGCATGTTTTCATTTACTCAACAATTTGGTTGACATGTGTACATGTGTGTAGTATGTTGGGTGTTGTAATTATACAAGTATGTGGTATATTGTGGGGTTTTTTGCTTCAATGTGTATGATGTGATGAGTGTGTTTGTGTGTGTGTGGTATATTGTGTGTTACATGTGCCCATGTATGTGATATGTTGCATGTTATATGTATATGTGTGTGGTGGGTTGCATGCTGTATGTGTGTGTGGTATGTTTGTTGTATGTGTGCATGTTTTAGTATGTTGTGTGTTGCATGTATGTGTGTTGTATGTTGACATATCTGTGGGCACATGTGTGTGCATCCATGTGGAGATCCAAAGTTGACACTGTCTTCATCCATTCTTCTATGTTTATTGGAAAATGATATCTGTTGGATCAAGAGCTCACCAATTCCATGTGGTCCCACTAGACAATTGTCCTCATGATCCCTGTATCTGACTCCTGAGTACTGGGATAGCAGCCAGCCAGCAATGCCTGTACAACCTTCACGTGGGTGCTGGAACCTAAGCTCAGTGTTCATATCTCTGAGGCAAATGCCTTATCCAGAGCTATTTCCCCAGGCCCCATACTCACTCAGCATAGTTTAATGTTGAGAGTCTTATCCAAAGGTGGATCCATTAATGTGTCCTATTCTCTTTCTTCTGACCATCATCTGCCTTCTTCTCATCATCTCATCTTTATTCCAGGACCAGCCAGTAAAAATCTCTTTTGAGGTAAATTTACTTTAGTTTTATTTTCATTTATGTATTCCAAACATTTTTTCTTTACTTTTAGTAATATTTATTGTTAGAGAATATCCATACACATGTACATATGATATTTTGATCAAACACCCTGTCATCCGTCACTACTTTCCCCTTCCAACAGCTATCAATTGGCATTAGCTTCTCAGCTAAAGAAGGGACTTTGTGAGCATGCCCCTGTCCATACTGGGATTTTTGGTTGACAACCTTGTCTTGCAGTCACAGTCACTATGAGGCATGTCTAGAAAATACTTTTTTGTTATACACATCTACAACCTACAACTCTTAAAATATTATACCTCACTCTTCTTCAGTGACCCCTGAGTCCTCTAGGGAAACAGTGTGACATAGATATCCCAAATAGAGCTAAGCATGCCACAGACTCTAACTCTTTGTATATTGACCAGTCTTTGTATTAACCACCATCTGTGACAATAAGAAGCTTCTCTTGGAGTTGAGAGATGCACTAATCTATGAGACAAGGACTTAAGGAGTAGTCCATTACTATTCTCATGTGCCAGAATAGTAGAGGTAGATTCTCCCTTATTGTCTATAATTTGTCCTGTCAATGGTTTTGGGTCCAGGTAATGGTACCAGGCATAAGTTTCATCTTGTGAAGCAGGATTTAAATCCAATTAGAGAGTAACTGGTTACTCCACAACCTTGATGCACTATTACAACAGTGGGTATATCTTCAAGGCCAGCCATTATTGTGTTCCCAAGAATTTATGGCTTTCTTCCCTGGCTTGGTAAATAGAAGTTTTTAGCACTCTAAGACTTGGTTAACATGAATGAATGTTCCAGATAAGTATTACCTTGATTTCCCTAAATCATATGACTTAATTATGTGGTGTCTTTAGCAATAGGGTCATACCACAAGTTTCTGGATGTTCACCAAGAGCAATGGCAGTACCCTTAAATGTTTTGGTGATCTATGGGATCCTAGGAACAAACAATTCAAGAGAGGTCACCCATATATAGCATTAGATTTTTTAATTGATAGTCAACTTTCTTCAAGGCCAGAAGAAATAAACTTTCTAGTGGCATAGTACATCATAATTAAGATACTGTTGAAGACATAAATGAATGCATAATTATGAAATCACATCATCTACATGCATGGCTGAGTATTACTAAACTGAACGGAAAATTGATTGGCTGTTGTAAGTCTGATGATTTCTCTTATCAACACCATGCATTTCACTTGAAAATATTAAAGAATAAGAAGGACTGAAGGTTTGTCTGTTTCTCTCTCACATTTCAGGAACAGAAGCAATGGCGATCAACCAAACAACCCTGAAGGAATTCATTCTCATAGGCTTCTCTGCTTACCCACATGTACAGACCTTCCTCTTTGGGGTTTTCTTTTGCCTCTATATTCTCACTCTTGCAGGCAACCTGACCATCATGGGATTGACATGGGTGGACAGGTCTCTCCACACCCCTATGTACCTCTTCCTCAGTGCACTCTCCTTCTCTGAGACCTGCTACACCCTGACTATCATCCCCAGGATGCTGGTGGATCTGCTGAACAACGACAGACACATTTCAGTCGCAGGCTGCGGCCTGCAGATGTGCTTCTTCCTGGGCCTTGGTGGAACAAACTGCATCATTCTCACCTTGATGGGGTATGACCGCTTCCTGGCCATCTGCAACCCGCTCAGATACCCTCTCCTTATGACCAATGTTGCATGTGGACAACTTGTAGCTTCTGCTTGGGCTGGAGGCTTCTTGATTTCTCTAATTGAGACTGCACTGATATTCAGGGTGTCTTTCTGTATACCCAACCTCATCAGACACTTCTTTTGCCATATGAGGGCCGTTGTGAGGCTGTCCTGTATAGACAGTGACCTCACGGAATTCATTGTAACACTCATGTCAGTGTCAGGTTTGTTGGGTACATTCTTGCTCATCTCCTTGACTTATGTGTTCATCCTTTCTTCTGTCCTCAAGATCCCTTCAGCTGAGGGTAAGCAAAAAGCATTTTCCACCTGTGCCTCACACCTCACTGTGGTCATCATCCACTTTGGGTTTGCATCTATTGTTTATCTGAAGCCAGAAGCTTCTGGGGGAGATGACACGCTCATAGCAGTTCCTTATACCGTTATTACTCCTTTCCTCAGTCCCATCATATTCAGCCTCAGGAATAAGGATATGAAGGCAGCTTTTAGAAAGGTCATGAGAAAGACAATAGTATTGAAAAAATAATATTATATCACTGTTAATATGTGGTTCCTCGTTAGCCCATGGATCATTAGCTCTGTGACCTCTATAGAATGGCTTAGATATAGGAACAAGTGATTGGGACTTTCTTCTAAGCTTTCCCAGCTATTTTCTAGTCTTGTTCAAGAAGTTATCCCTAGCCCTGCTGATCTGAGGATTCTGCCAATCGATTTCTGGGTCTCCTGTGTCATTCATAAGCAAGAAAAGAAATAGGGCAATGTGATAAGCAGGAATATGACCACTTCACAGACAGAAGTCTTCGTTATCTAATGATTAAGTTTTAATTTTTCCTGGTACAAATTGTAATGCATGAGGTTAGACTTTCCAATAGAAAAGCTATTCCTGGTAGGAAATATATGTTGTAGAACTCAACAACTGGCTATTTGCACAAACATGGGTATGCATATGTACGTACACATTCTCAAATATACAAACCCAATTGTTGAGTAGTCACACCATAGTGGTGACAGGTTGATTAATAAATACTTTAATAGTGCCCTATTTGTGACTGGCATCACAACTTCTAAATAATAACTTCTAAGTTTCTAAGTATAGGAGAACTCTTTCAACACATTTCATGTGAATAAATAATATACCAATACCTGGCTGTTCTATGACTTTGAAATGTTCTATATAAAAATGTATATTTTTATTCTCTGTTGCTAGGACATTCAAATGAAATTGCTATCATATTTAGATATTTGATGCCCCAGAAAACATTTTTAATAATATCAACAAGGTAAACAATGTATAAAACTTTATTACTAGGTAAAGCTAGTCAAGAATAAAAAATAAATACTATGCAAATTATGTAACAGAAGAATAATGAGAGATCTTATTAACAATTCAGTCACAAAAATCTAGAAAATTCCTAGAAAGCTTTATTCAGTTTTTCAGTTAACTGACTGTGATGTCTATAAAAAAAAAAAACCTAAGTTTTTTATGAGGATGTGGTACACATATGACATTTTAAAAAGACAAATGAGATAATGAATGAAAATGGTCAAGCATAGCAGGTCATTGAGGTTACTCCTTGCCATGGTGACCCTCTCACTTTGCATGGACTCATGTTTAGAGCACATCCGCAGCCACTGTTTCTGTTGCCCTCGATCTGCTGAAAAACTGAAGTGTAAGTTATGTTATTTTAATTTGTCTCCAGTCCTGCAACTATGTTTTTTTCAATTGAAGGAAGACATGTGACATGAAACAAATAGTATTTACTCACTCATGATGTGGGTAGATGAGGTTATATTTAAATCTAGAATTGAAACGAGAGGATTCTACTTTAAGTAAAATTTTATGTAAAAAAGCAAAAGTTATACATTTACTACTGTGTGTGTGGAAACTGAAAAGGACTCTGTGAACATGTGTCAGAGTTTTCTAGAGCCTGGAAAAATTTAGCAAATAAAGAAAACTTTACATGCTATAAAACTGAACTAAGAGGCAAGATGTGCCCACTGGTGCATTATGCTGCATGATAACTGTAGAGCAACCAAGCACTATCTGATCGCATTGCATTAGAGACTTGCTACAAAGGAGGGACTTGATTTCTACTGCTGTAAATATGGTTAAAATATTTCTTTAAGGAGGGGGGTCCTAGGAGTTGGAAGGTGAAGGTATGTGCTGTTGTTTGGCTAAATGCCCATGCTGTCAAACTACCCTCTAATATGCATGTTTATGCCCATCAATAGACAGGCTCTCAACCTTAATTAAAGAAGTTGCTTTTGGCAGTGAATAGTAGTTTAAGATTCACAATTTATCAAACTTCTGAAACTTGGACTCCAGCCAGGGACTCAGTTAGGCTAACTGAAGATCTTCACCTCTCCCTTAGCTCACATGGCACAATTCCCAGTATTATCCCCAGCTCTGTGAGAGACCATCTACTATAGCCTCCCTTCAAATCCCCTGCTTCCTTCTCCAGCGGATCACATGGATTCCCTGCAAACTTGCCTTGCCCCAAGCATTGCTTTATCTTGTCCATTGACTGCAACTGGTATGCCCTGGGAAACCACAGGCCATTCTGGCCAGTGAAGCAGGTAAGCTAACTACAAATATCCCTCTGTCCTCCAAGTCCTGTCCCCTAGTCTCATGCCCAGCTCCTTAGTAGACCATCTGCTTTGGCCTCTTTTCACTCTCTGCCCCCATTTCCAGGTGACTAACTATATACTGGTGTAACACCGTGATTTCTTTGCTCCTGTGGACCCCCTTAACCCTCCTCAGGCCATCCCCACCCCTAGCATCAGCTCCCAATACCCAGAAACACATTTTGTCTGGGACCCCCCAGTGGTTTCACCTATCAGGATCCCAGAAGAACTTCCTACCAGGCAAGACACAGCCACCACACTCGATTAAGAATCAAAAGAGCACCAGAAACCAATTTATAAAACCCACTCAAAAAGATAAGAGCAGATATCAGCACTTAGAATTATAATCTTCCAAAACCCAATGCCTACATGCCAGCATTAAAATACAGTCAAGACAAGATGTCTCCACTAGGTCTTAGCAACTCTACCACAACAAGTCCCGAGTATTTCAACACAGCTGAAGCACAAGACAAAGACTCTAAAATAGTCTTTATGAGTATGATAGAAGTCCTTAAAGAGAAAATGAATGAATTCCTTAAAGCAACCAGCTCAAAGGGTTCCTGTGGGAATCCCCAAACAATCGACATTGTTGCCAAGACTATAGATTACTCTTTACTCTTCACAAACTGCCGGCAAGACCCATTGCCAAAGGCAATACTTACACAACTCGTTGAACATGGAGATGTCAGACAGGTGTCTACACAGAGCTGTCATTCCTGTGTGCTGCCATCTTTGGTATAGGAAAGTATTCTGCACGCTACCAAAGGGGAAATGTAAACACCAACCCAGCCACAAACCCTTTGATCTACAATGAGTAGCTCCTGCAAGACATGCTTGTGTGGTGGCAGTGAAAGGCCCGCTGCCTCTCTGTCTCCCCCCCCGCCTATGCTGATGCTGGGTGTTCTCTCTGGAGCAGCCGGGATGGGCTGGAGAGTGCAGCGCGGGGCGATAATTGTCCGGGAGCTGCTAGCTGCCGCAGAGCTGCCCTGCTTCACCTTCATCCTGCTGTCCCTGCCCCCGCCGGCCTCCACTTCCCCCGGCTGCCGTTTTCCCTCCCAAGCCGGTTCACCCAGGCGGGGCTGCCCTGGCACCGCGCCCCGGGGCTGGGGCCGAGCAGGGAAAGGGCACCCCTCGCCCCCACGCCCCCCCCCGTTGAGAAACACTCCGTCCCAAGGTCTCCGCCCCCAAGGTCAGCCACCTGGGCGCGGAGGGAGGAATCAAGTCTGTTGTACCAGACACCAGACCTTGAGAATATGCTGATCTGGAATGGCTCTGTGCCTCATTTGAACCATCAAATAGAATCCCTGCTCCTAGCTTGCGCCTTTTTCCCTATATAAGGACCCCTTTCCCTTGGCTCGGGGCGCTTGGCCTCAGAAAAGCTAAGTCGCCCCGGGTACCCGCGTCTCCAATAAAGCCTCTTGTTTTTTACATCCAGTTCGTGGCCTCGCTGATTCCTGGGTGTGAGTCTCCCTCTACGAAAGTGCCTCTTCGGGGTCTTTCATTTGGGGGCTCGGTCCGGGATCGAGACCCGCCCAGGGACCACCGACCCACGTCTGGGAGGTAAGTGTTGTGCGGATCCGCTGTTTTGTCTTGTCTGGTCTGAGTCTGTCTTGTGAATTGCGCTTGCGTTTGTAGTATACAGCTGTGTACATTTGTAGGCGGATCCGAGGAGGGACTGACGGGTTCGAACTCCCGACCGCGGCTCCAGGAGACGTCCTGGTAGCGTTTGAAGCCCTCTGTGTGAGGGATTTGTATTTTGAACTTGGGAAGCCCTCAGCGTGAGGAATTTGTACTTTGAACTTAGATCTATGACTGGACATTTTCCCAGTCTCTTTGGAGAAGGCCCTCGACTTGAGGGATGTGCAATCTTTACTTGGGACGAAGAAGGAGGGCCCCCTTCTTCAACCCGCCCCCCCAATTCTTTCGACTCTCTGTCGAAACCGCGCTGCGAAAACCTGTTCTGTGTTCTGTGTTGTTTGGCCTTTGTTTTATAATTGATGTGCATAAACGCAAATGAATTACTCTTTGTTCCTCAGCTCGAGCGTATAAACTTATCTGGCCTGATCCGGACATCTAAACGGCCTTAAAGTTATTAAGAACTGTAAAAAGGACTTTGATAAAATTTTGATGTTAACTGAGAAATGAAAAAAAAAATGTAGGAGACTTAAATAATAAAGAGGGAAAGAAAAAAAAGGAAACTTGTCTAAGAATGTCTAAGAGAGTCAGAGAAATGAACTAAAAGGTTATAGAAAATTAAAGCAAGCAAGTCATAGCAGAGAAGATTGTTACAGAAAGTTATGGAGGGTCAAAGCAAGTTATAAAAGGTCAGAGGAAAGTTGTTAAAAATCAGAAAAAAGGTTATTATAAGTCAGAGAAAAATGTAAACTGTGCTATGGTTTCTCATGTCTAAAATTTTAACCATATTAAGCTAATTCTGTTTTATATATACTTGTTTTAAAATGTTCATATGACTTGACTGGTCGCCATTTTGCTAAAATTAAAAAAGGAATACTTAAACCGCCATCTTGACTAAAGATGACCGCATGGAAATTAGAGGTACCATCTTAGAAACAAGTTTTTCAATTGAGATTTACAATGTTAATGCTTCTATATATTACAGAAAGACCTTAAGGGAATTTAAATTTCTTTTTAAAACCAGTTTTTTTATGTTTGTTTTTATTAATGTTTGTACTTAAAGAGCTTCAATTTAAAATTATTTTTGAGCAAAGCCTGACAATGTAAAGTTTTTGTTTTATGAAAGATGCTGATCTATTATAAGGTATTACAGTTTATATTTTAGAAATAAATTTAGGATGTTGATAACACACACCTTTAAGCTCAGGATGTTGGTAGCACACGCCTTAAGTTTAGAACATTGGGGATACACGCCTTTAATCCCACCACTCGGGAGTAAGAGGCAGATGGATCTTTATGAGTTCAAGGCCTGTCTGGTCCGGCAGATCGAATTCCAGGACAGGCTCCAAAGTCACAGAAAAACCCTGCCTAAGAAAGAAGTTAAGCTACTGTTTAAGGAATATAAGGTAGCTCTATGCAGTTTTAAGTTCAGCTGTGCTGTTTCAAACATCTTACTAAGTTAAAACCAGTTACAGTCAGACTAAAAATTATTTACAGAAATAAGACCTTACCTAGCCACCTGTATACTTAATGTGTGCTTAAGGCAAGTAATTAAAACAGACAAACAGACCTCTAATGCTTCAGAGATCTTCAGAATATGGCATTTAAATTGTTATCTTTAAAGTTTATAATGTCAGACAGACTGCCAGATCCTGACAATGACCCGAAGATTACAGGCACCTCAGTTCCTGCACCTGGACCAATGAGCAGATGCTCAGATATGAAACCTGCCGCCTGCCAGAACCTGGCCGAGACTGTGGACAAAGCTGCTGGACGCTGGAAAATTGATTGTACCCCTTTGCCTAGACAAAACAAGGTCAGTCTTTTCCATGTCCCTCTTCCACAGAGAGAAAATAAAACCTCTCACAGATAGGCCTGGCGAAGATTGTTGTTCTTTGAGACAGCTGCCTCCAACGGTAATGGAGAAACTTGGGTTTGGCTAACTGTATATGGACCTACTTCTAACTGGCTTCTGTCACTTTTTAGTAGATTCGGATAAAATATACCCTTCTCAGATCTCTGAAATATTACTGGTTGTCAGCTTGACAGCATCAGACAGTCAGATCCACTATAGACTAGTCAGTATGTTAGCTGATAAAATAATGACTATCTACTGTTCAGGCACAAGCTCAAGGTTTTTAAGTTTATTTTGGTTGTCATCTAAGTACAAACTTAAAGGGCTTTTCATCAGGCCAAAGGCACCTCTGTCCAATCCATACCTAGCTCTCTGGACAGAAGAAAAATGTACATGCTTATAGCCCAAATCTGTAGTTTTTGCTAGGACTCAAAGTTATAAATGTGTTCTTGCTGTTTGAACAGATATCCAGATATCTGCTTTTTCTGCACTGTGGGCTTCTATAAATAAGTTTTAACCTCTGTTCCTAGTTTAAATATGTCTTAAACAGGTTTCTGCTTCTGACAGACATCTGAGTACCAGTTGCTGACTTCAGACTGTTCTAAGTAGACTGCGAACCCTAGACTTGCTATGGATGTGAACTAGTCTGCTGATATGGACACCCCCTATCTCTGCAACAGTGTCTGCTAACCAGAAGCCCCTGATGGATTCCCCGTTGCCTAAATTCCTTTTTGTTTTTGACTAGCATTTCAACCTTCTGGGGTCCTTAACTTCGTCCCAAAGTCAGCAGGAAGCAGTTTGGAAAAGAATTTCGCCGTCCATTCTCCCTGGTTGAAATGCTAAGTCAAAGGGAACTTCCTTGCGAGGGGATGCCAGTACCTATCACTCCCTGATGGGGACACTAGAGACTGGGTCCTCCTACTCCCCCTAGCATACCCCTAGGCCATATGGGCTCACACCTTTAAAAAAAAAAAACTTATAAAGACCAGAGGGACCATCCTACCATTCCCCATTCCTACCAGATCGGGGACACTGTCTGGGTCCGGCGTCACCAGACCTCAGCGCCTACCAGTTGTGAAACTGCCATGCAGCACAAGCTCACATTGTCTGAGGTCTCAGGAAAGGGGCTATGCATAGGCAGTACTGGTTTGACCCCCTGCGTCTCTACTACCGTTCTCAATGCCACTATTGACTTTTGTATATTGACAGAACTTTGGCCCAGGGTCACATATCACCAACCTGAATATATTTATAGGGTACTAGAGAAGTCAACCCGACATAAGAGGGAGGCAATATCCTTTACCGTGGCCCTATTATTAGGAGGGATAACAGTGGGGGGCATAGCAGCCGGCATAGGGACCGGAACCATTGCCTTACAGGGAATTAATCATTTTAAGCTTCTACAACAAGCCATGCACACGGATATCCAGGTCCTAGAAGAGTCAGTCAGTGCACTCGAAAAATCCTTAACATCACTCTCTGAGGTGGTCCTGCAGAACAGACGAGGGTTAGATTTATCATTTTTACAGACCATACAGGAATAGTTAGAGACAGCATGGCCAAGCTTAGAGAAAGACCTAACCAGAGACCTTTGAATGAAAGATTTCATTCAGTCACAAGAGAAATGGGGGAATGAAAGGCCCGCTGCCTCTCTGTCTCCCCCCGCCTATGCTGATGCTGGGTGTTCTCTCTGGAGCAGCCGGGATGGGCTGGAGAGTGCAGCGCGGGGCGATAATTGTCCGGGAGCTGCTAGCTGCCGCAGAGCTGCCCTGCTTCACCTTCATCCTGCTGTCCCTGCCCCCGCCGGCCTCCACTTCCCCCGGCTGCCGTTTTCCCTCCCAAGCCGGTTCACCCAGGCGGGGCTGCCCTGGCACCGCGCCCCGGGGCTGGGGCCGAGCAGGGAAAGGGCACCCCTCGCCCCCACGCCCCCCCCCGTTGAGAAACACTCCGTCCCAAGGTCTCCGCCCCCAAGGTCAGCCACCTGGGCGCGGAGGGAGGAATCAAGTCTGTTGTACCAGACACCAGACCTTGAGAATATGCTGATCTGGAATGGCTCTGTGCCTCATTTGAACCATCAAATAGAATCCCTGCTCCTAGCTTGCGCCTTTTTCCCTATATAAGGACCCCTTTCCCTTGGCTCGGGGCGCTTGGCCTCAGAAAAGCTAAGTCGCCCCGGGTACCTGCGTCTCCAATAAAACCTCTTGTTTTTTACATCCAGTTCGTGGCCTCGCTGATTCCTGGGTGTGAGTCTCCCTCTACGAAAGTGCCTCTTCGGGGTCTTTCAGCAGCACAGAGTTTCTGGGAGTAACAAGCCAGTATCTCATTTGGAACCCAAACACTACTTGAGGGACTATGAGCCTGAAACCACATAGCCAGGAACCTATGGTAAAATCATTACTACTATTCCAAAAAATGAATAAATAAAGTTAGCAATAAGATGACTCCTAGTGAGATTCTGCTATACTGACAGACCTGTGCCTTTGTTGCTATCAGGGAAGCTTCCTCCTGCAGCAGATGGGAACAAATACAGAGACCCACAGCCAGACATTATGCAAAGAGTGAGACACCTTGGAACACTCAGCTCCAAAAGGGAGGTCTCCATCAAACCCCTCCCCTCAGGGTTCAGGGAGTCCTGCTAATGAGGAGGCAGAAAGAATGTAAAAGCAAGAGAGGTCAGAGGACATCAAGTAAACAAAAAGTAACATGACCAAAACTTCTATGAACTTGCAGAGACTGAGGAAGCATGCACAGTTACCTGCATGGATCTGCACCTGGTCCTTGGCATGTATATTATAGCTTCCACTTAGTATTTTCTTTTTTTTTTTTTTTTGGAGTTTTAGATATGAATGTGTGTCTCTGTTTCTTGTGCCCTCCCTTGGGCTCTTTTCTTTCTGTTTACTTGTTTTGTCCAATTCTGCATGTTAGTTTTGCTTTATCTCATTATATTTCAATTTTATTATTATCCCTTAGAAGACTGTTTATTTTCTAATGAGAGACAGTAGAGTGGGTCTGGATGGGAAGGAAGGTGGAGAGGAGTTGGGAAGAGTAGAGGGAGGGGAAACCATTTAATCAGAATCTATTATGTGAGAAAAAATGTTGCAATAAATGGAAAAACAAAACAAACTACTGAATGGCTTTATTCATTTAGTTTAAATGGGTCATTGTAACAACTTTGCTGATCCAAGGCAGAAAAGTACATTGCAGAAAAGTAAGCAGAACTAACTTGAGAGCTAGGATTGGAAGAAATGCTGTGAAATGCTGTCTTCTGGATGTGGTGTGGATATTGCACCCATGAAATTGCAGCAGCTTGGATTATCAGCATAAGATCAGAAGGCTTGCGTAAGACCAAGCCAATCAAAATTCCAGCACAGACGGGGCTGTGACTTCCAGAGCCTCACCTCTCACTAAGAAGTTATTGTTGGTTGTTGGCTACTGAGAAAGGAAGAGTCACATTCCCCTGGGAGTTTCACCACTGGTAGCTTGCTCAAGTCCTGTTGGATAGCCTCCTACCCATGTATAGTGGGCAACACTAATTGAACTTGATTAAAAAATGAAAGAAGGCATGATGTTTGGTGGAGAGACGTGTTAGGAGGTCCCAGAGGACATGGGAGAAAGTAATTAGGCGGTTATATGATCTATGTACAATATAATATATGTATATATATATATATATATATATGAAATTTTCAATAAATAAAATATCATTCAAAACTTACATAAAAGGTATTATAGATAAAGGTAACTATGAATATTCAAAACACAAATATAGATATACATTTTCTGTCTTCTATTGACTGGTTTTAAGGGGTGACTATATATGAAAATGTAAATCTAAAATAAAAAGGACAATATTAAATGCCCTGATGAAACAGTCTCTGATTGTTTGGACATGACTTAGACCAATAGGTCTATGCTATATAAGTTTATTAACTTTTTCAATATGTCAGAGTTGATACAGAGGGTCTTGAAAAGGTGGATCCTAGTAAAAGTTAATTTAGTCATGGAGGTTCTACTCCCATGAATGGATGGATGCATTATCTCATCAGTCATGTCCTATTGGAATGCAATAGTTCCATTAATTTGAGTTGCTATACCAATAGCATTATTAGCCTCTTTCTAGTTTCCTATTTCCTGTCTTTCCATGCGATATCTCTCCTGTTTTCACGTATGTTCCTAGCTAGCCGCCTTGTACAGTAGCCACAAGTTCCTCGCTTGGGACAAAATATAGGGATCCTTCAATGTTATAGCTTCCAAACAGTTATGCAAATACCCAGTTTGCTTTATGTAGTGACCATCACCCTCCTAAAGTTGGGGCAGCATGGCTAACAGTGAGCCGCTGACCACTGAAGTTATGTAAAAAGAAATAAAAATCTATCTTGCTTAAGCTATTGCCTATTGCCTTGTCATTTCAGATTGTAGATACATTGTGTTGCAAAGATTTATTTATTTTTTTGGCCTCCTTTTGTACCAGGAACACACATAAACACTCACAAAGGCAAAATACCCATGTAATCAAATAAAATAAAAAAAAAAGTTGAAAAAATAAAGGTAATTTAAATTTAAAAAGAAAATCTCAGGAAAAGGCAGTAAAATAATACATATAGCAATCAATACCTTGAAATCCAAATTAAAAACAATCTAGATGAATGGCTGTATATTGCTTACATTGTGTCAAGAATTACAAATAATCTTAGATGATTTTAATCATACAGGAAAGTGAGGAGAGCTCTATGGCCGATCAATACATCATCATTATATATGGGATCTACGTATGTTTTTTTAAAGATTTATTTATTAATTATGTGTACAGTGTTCTGCCTGCGTGTATGCCTGCAGGCCAGAAGAGGGCACCAAATCTCATTACAGAGGGTTGTGAGCCACCATGTGGTTGCTGGGAATTGAACTCCGGACCTTTGGAAGGGCAGGCAGTGCTCTTAACCGCTGAGCCATCTTTTCAGCCTCCAGGCTCTAGGATGTATACCCAGGTATATATGGAAATTCTGGGCCAAATCCTGGGGTGGGAATCATAGAGTGGCATCATATGTGTCCAGTAAATAGATTTGTGTGTTTTTGCACCTCCAGGAAGAAGCTTAAAGTCGTTCTACCTGCTCCATTACTGAAAGCACTTTCTCCCTTTTGCACACATACCCACCTCTTTAAACATCTTGTCCCTTATCTCCAGCGCACTGGACTCTGGTCCCTTTCTGAGTCTTGTGATTCCTCTCTTGGATAACTTCCAATCTTTTAATCATCCTTTTGTCAGCCAAAGTAGCTTTTTCAGAGGTTTCTTGTTCATCCTTTGCTGGCTCATTATCCCTCTTCCCTCTGTCCTCTTCATCTCCCTATCGTTCTCTGTCATTGACTCTGTTCCTCTGTTAATCATATCAAATGTGATCCTCTATATTTATGAAAGGATTAGCATTTACATTATTAAATCTGAGACCCAAGTCACATTTCTAGGCAAAGATGGTGTGTATCAAATTCTTTGCACCCATATGTCAGTACTGATTCTTCTCGTGTGCTTTACCTGTGTCTTTCTGAGACATATCATCTTTTCACATTTCTCAAGCTGTGGGTCATGACCCTTTTGAGGATCAGATGACCTTTTCACAGGGGTCATCTAAGACCATCAGAAAGCACAGGTATTTGCACTAAAGTTCATAACAGTAGCAAAATTACAGCTATGAAGTAGCAACAAAAATAATTTTATGGTTGGGGGTCACCACAACATGAGGAACTGTGTTGGGTCACAGCATTAAGAAAGTTGAAAACCCCTGGGCTAAAGCCTCAGACATAGCCTTAAAGCTTTGGTTCCTTATAGTCCCATTTAATCTGTCAAAAAGTATGTAGTAGTATATAGCTTAACTAGGGCCGCATATTCTGATAAACATTTCATTAGGTAAGTTTGAGCATTTGTACAGGCCTAGACGGTATACATCAATCAAAAGACATCATAAATGCGAGTTATATTTACGATATAATATATGAGGCTGCTGTAGATGCAATGTGCATATTATTTATATAAAAATCTTCTTTATGCACAAGTATCAGAAAATTCTAAAATAATAATGTCTGGGGTGCAGCTTGGTGGTATAATACAAGCTTCATATGTCTCAGACCCCAGGTTCAATCTCCAGCACTGAAAATAAAATTGACAAAAAGTACAATATAAAAGCCACACAAACTCCACTGCCATAGCTGTTTATTATCATTATTAGCTTTAAAAATATATAAAAGAAATACACTCTAGAGTTATGCTGAAGTAAATAAGCCAGTAGTCATTTACTGTCATTATGGAGTAGGCAATGCACACAATTTATGTACTAGCATTTTATGAAACTAGCAATGCATTAGGATCATTTACACCAGCATCATAATAAACTCCTGAATAATAATACTGCTTGCTTCACTTAATGATAAGAATTTTTCAGCTTCCTTATCATAGATGGGATGAAGGCGCCTTATACCATATATGAGAGAGTTAGCATCTCTACTGTTGTATAGTCAACAGGAAGATTTCATCACTGCAGAGAAGAGCGAGAGCAAGTGTTTATTACAACTCATTATTACCATGGCATGATAAACAATTTGTACTTTTAGCATGAATTTCAAGAGGTAACCTATTTCATCTGTGACTTCAGCAGACCAAAAAAACAAAAAACAAAAAACAAAAACAAACAAACAACAAACCAAAACCAAGAAGCCACCTGCCCATGTAACCAGTAGTCAGGAAATCCAGAGTTGTGGGAGACAGAATTCATCACATTCTTAAACTGCCTCCCTCCAAGCCCAGCATCAGCCGTCTGCAATTACTCCTCAACCACCCTCTCTCCAGGTGTTCTGAGGTCCACATTATGTACCTTGCTAGCCCAGTTTTATCTAGAAACAGGTCTGGAGGAAATACAAACACAGAAAGGACATTTCCCTCATGAAGCTTGTAAGTATGGAAGGGGGAGAAAAAAAGCTTGTATCTCCAATCAATGGGCAGAAAAAACGGTAAGGTGCAAAGATGGACTAGTTTGACAAATGATCATCTCCTTAAAACCCAAATAGAGTTTGTGAGATCATTCACCCACAGCTCTCTGACTTCTTTATTTCCTTTCCTCAATGGAATTTCAGTCTGGAGTTTTCATCTGTTTGCCTCTCAGGCCCCTCTGACATCAGAGTTTGAGAAGCAACACTTTGAAGGTTGCACCTTACTTCTCTGCAGTTCTGTGTTACATTATCACATGTTCCCTAGGAAAAGAGTTCTCCCTGAGGTGTGAGACTTGGACAGTCTTGTTGGAGAAATACGGGTCACCATGACAATATGTCTTACGGGGACATGTCCCTGGTGAGGGGATATGTTCAGCTGATAAGAGCCGGCTACTATCGCCTCTGTTGGCTTTGGGGCCCAAACTGCTCCAGCTTTGCCCTGTCCTGCCACAGATAACTCTAATTCCATCATGAAGCCTCAGGTCTACTGAAGGGGGCCTGTGATAGACCATGGGGGCCCAGAAGCAACAGGCAAGCAGACCTAGCAAATACCAAAAGATGGGAAGAAAGTGACTGTGGAACGGGAAGCTAAAGGACCTGGTGAGCATCTCAAAGCAAATGTGTTGTTATGCAGGCCCTTCATCATTCCTTGCAGTCCTCAAATCTGCTTAAGTCGGAGTGAGTGCCCTGCTATGATTCCTGAGACCCATGTTTTTGCCACAGTGGAAATGGTAAACAATAAATGTTTTTACAATGTTCACTGGCGTGCTCACTTCGGCAGCACATATATTAAAATGTTCCCTGGCTTAAGTATATTCCCAGGCATAGAAATGCCTTCATTTATTTTATTTGTAACGATATAATGATGATATACTATGAAATATGGGGTGATATTTAACACACATATACAATGTGTAATGACTGATTAAAGAGGGAGAGTTAACATTTCCTTATCATTCCTTTGTGTTTGGAGACTTTGAACTCCTTTCTGTAGTTTTTCATTAAATAAGCAATAGGTTGTTGTAAACGACAGTCGGCCCACTGTTTCATAGAACATTAGATGGCGGTGCTTCTATGAAACTGTTAGGTACTCATCCAGACCCTCTCCATCCAGCCACTTCTGCCCTGTGCTGTCTCATCTCTAGCAAAATCTATTCCATTCTTTTCTACTTTGAGGTCAGCATTTTTAGCTTCCATGTACAAAGGATCATGTTCAGGGTTTGTCTTTCCATGCCAGCTAATTTCTTCCATTTTCCTGAACTGGAAGTTTCCCCCTTTTACATAATTTAATAATACACAATTTTGTGTATATATAATCAAATTTTGTCAACCAGCTATCTCTTTTTTAATATATATGTGTGTGTGTTGTGTGTGTGTATGCTTGTATGTGTGACTATGGGTGCATGTGTGCCAAAGAAAACCTCCTCTATGGTGTTGGTCCTCACCTTTTGCCTTGTTTGAGATAGTTTATTTGTTTCTCACTGCTGAAAACACCAAACTAGGTCACTCATGAGCTTGTGGGGTGTCCCTTCTCTACAGTTATCTCTCTGAAGACACACCACTGAGATTTCAGAAGCACGATGCTCTCCCAGCTCTACATGGATCCTAGAGATTTGAACTGAGGTTCTTCTACTTGCACCACAAGCACTTTACTCAGAGAACCATTTCCTGAGGCCCTACAGTCCTGTCGTGAAGGACAAAAGGACTGATTACACATCACAAATATTGTGAGTAATTCTGCAAGAAACAAAGAGTATGCAAGTATGTCGTTCTAGTGCTGACTTTATTTCCTTTTGAATATCCCCACACAAGTCAGATACTTGAATGCATGATGAATCTAGTTTTATTGCCATAAAGACCTCTATACTGTCCACCACAGTGGCTATACTATTTTTCTTTCCCAACAACCACAGAGAGATTTATTTCTTCCACATCATTGCCAGCATCTGCTCTTTTTCTCTGTCTCAATAATAGCCATTCTAACTGTGCTCACATGATACCTTACTATGATTTCATTTGTAATTCATACAGATATACTAAGTAATAATGCAGCAAAAGTCTGGAGTCTGTAAAGATTGAATGGGGCAGAAATTTTAAGAAAACACTTAAAAGAAAAGAACAGTGATGAGAGGTAGGAACTGACATTTTATGCTTAAGAGAAAGTAGTCTTGGGCCTAAAACCATACTTACTATGTCTATATATGAAGAAGAAATTGAATGAGATTTTTAAATGCATGTTGATAAAATCTGCCATTCAGTTGTCAAAACTTTTTTGTCTCATTTACCTGGAGGATCTACAAGATAAAAGTGAAGTTTTCTCCCACAGCAGAATTATTTGTGTTTATACCAGATCCACTGTGGGAAGCTGTCTTTGTGGTGTTACAGTCTGAGCCAGTCAACTTGCCTGGTTCATACCTGAGAAGAGGAGTGTGGGTTGAGAAAGGGTAGGTAAAGATGTTAAGAGAAAGACGGAGACACAGGATAGAGTCAGGAGGGCAATCCAGTGAATACTGAATGCCTCTAATTTATTCTTTAGCATTCTTAAATACTCAACCAAAAAGGGGGGACATGGCAGAAGACTTCTATTATCATGTATAAGGAGCAAACAGACTTACTTCCCTTAATCCTTCAGGCAGTTGGTAGCCACACCTGTTATCCGGCCTTCAGGGTCAAGAGTGAACACACCTGAGGCCAAGTCTATCATTATTTAGACATCCATTACCAAGGCTGAAACATCCTGAAGTAGCAAGGCCTTAGACCTTTAGGTCTTTAGACTTACTAAGGACAGTTTTGAACTCTCTGACCTTGAGGCAAGATGAAGCGGACCCATCTTTATGGGCCCCAACCAGGCACAGTGTCCCAGACATAAAATCTTTAAAATAAAATATTCATTTTTTTGTATTATCTGTAAATGGAGATAAAGGCACTTCAGCTCATTGTGCTGTTGTATTGCCAGCACTCAACAAGTATTCAGAGACTGAAACAGGCTACTAAGTTCCACTGGTGTGTCTTCCTTACATGCCAGTGACTTCAGTGGTCCTCAGGGATGGATCGCTATATCATTTGCTAGAGTGTTGATGTTCACTTTGTGTCTATCAAAAGAAGAACTGAAGAAAAATTGAAAATCAAGTAATCTTAGATTTCCCTGCAAACAGTGTTTCTGTGTGGAGGGCTCAGGTATTGTGTCTGCAGAGGAAGGCCCTATTACTTCCTATACAGTGACATCCTGTGAGGCCCAAAATGGGGCTGTTAAATTTTTATATATGTAGCATACAGGAGGTTGGGGCTGGATGCAAACTTAGGCAGGTTTTCTGATGTAAAGAGGCAATTTTTCTTATTTCCAGGTCCATATACCTACGTATCACAAAGCTATTATAAAACAATACGTTGTTTCACTCTGTGGGAAAATTATATTCAACAAGTGTATGTACTGGGGGAGGGTATTCAACACACACACACACACACACACACACACACACACACACACACGAACACACACCACTATTAATTTCTAATTAATTAATTTTGTCATCATGTCAGTTAAAATATCAGGCTCATCTGTTCTGTCATGTCCTGACAGCAGGGTGCAGCCCTGATGTCATGAAAGTTTTGGAGTGCTAGTAGGAAGAAATAAGGGATTCCCAAAAGTGAGAGCAACAGATTAAAAATAGAAAAAGCACAGCTAAAGGTGAGGTCATCACCCATGGAGCCCAGACAGACTGAAGCAAACCAAATCCTGCAGTTAGGAATCTATGTCCAACAGCCTTTCTGCTAAGCAGACTGTACAAAAGAGAGAAAAAACACCCAATATATATATATATATATATATATATATATATATATATATATATATATATGACTAAAATCTATTCCACTGATGTTTGATGGGAGCTTATGGCATCTTAAACACAGTGCATACAGTGTCTGATTGTACACAGGGAACAGTGTACAACGTTACACTGGGAACAGGGCAATGAAAGCATGTTTCTTGGCAAACCTCTCATCACTTGGGCTTTTTCAGAGCCTGTAAACCTCCCCTCTCAGAAAAGCATCTAATCCATTATTTCACTGATTTCCAAACTGGGCTTAATGGACACTTGGGGGGGAACAAATTTTTTCCCAAGACCAGGGTAAGAAATATTACTGAAGGAATTGTTCCTCCTTGTCATCCAACTTCCTCGTGAGCACCTCCCTAAAATCAGTCTGCTTGAGAAAGAGCTGTTTTTCCTTCCAACTTTCCTGTTCAAAATCAATTTCTTCTTCTTGATTAGGAAAGGGAGAACTGAGTATTGTGATCTGAAAGTGCCCAGTGTGTATATTAGTGTCAGGGCCAATCAGCACTGAAGCAATGAAGGACAGATAAGGAGGCAACACTTGTCTGAGCTGATTGAGTTGTTTGCTAATAGATCAATACAAACAATTTTGATGATAGATTATGGTGTAATTTCTGTATATAACTTAATAAAAAGCTGAAACAATTTAGAGATGTTGCCATAGCAAAGCCACTGTCATTCTCAGAGCCATCAGTGTCACTTGGGGGAGTTAATTTTTCTCAGCAGTTAGAGTTCTACAGTGAGATGCAAGAATGGAATTGTTGGTGAGTCTTTCTCATTTGGGATAATTTGTAGTTGTGGTTGCATATAAGAATCAAAATATGAAATCTACATTCATATAATATGAATTTTCACCAAAATTTTAAAATTGTGTCTAATACAATTTTTCAAACTTTGAAAGATATTTATAGTGTTTGGGCTAAATGTATACTGATTATGTAATACCTAGAGGAAATTTTCTTATAAAGTCCTATAATTAAGAGTTCAGAAACAAACAACAAAGCACATAGAGGAATCCATAAAAGAATTGCAATTATAAAAAATATATTACCCTGGATTGTGATTCCTGTGATATACTAGGTGTTAATATTACTATTTACATTCATTTACATAATTTAAAACAGGTATTAATGGATAACATAGCATTGATATTTAGATGCTTTGAATAGATGAAGAGGTGGTGTAGTGGTTTCTTTTAAATTAGTATTCCCACTGCAGTAGGATTTAGGTCCTTTAAGTATTTAAGTGTCTAATTAAAATGGTTAACAACCTGGCATATCACATTTTCAGGTTTATTTGAGGAAGAAATGTGACATGCATAAATCCTACTGATAATGGAAATATTCATGTTGAGTATATGATGCTAACTTAATTCAGATTTGCAACTTTCCCAACAGCCTTTTGGAGACAGCAGGTCTCTGGCAGGGTTGATAAGAGACCAGGGAAGCACAGCCAATGGTCAGCTCGAGCAAAAAGAACTCTTACCTTGTAGGAGTGCCAGCTTCCTGTGGCCACTACCATTTTATTGGTGACTCAGATTTGGTGACTCAGAATAGTATTTACTTCTCAGAGTCCTTCATGTTAGAAGTCGGAAATCTGCACTGATTTTCCAATGTCAAGGTACTAGGAGAGCTGTGATTCTTTTAGAAGCTCTGGGACATAATTTCTTTTATTGGCTCTTCTAGTTTCTGGTAGCTGCTGTTATTCCTTAGTCTTTACGGCCAGCCATATCTTCAGATCTCTCTGTGATCCATCTTTATGTTGTCTTCTTGTCTATAGATAGATCTCAGATTTCCTTCTTGCCTTCTTTTAAAGTCTTTTGTGATTGAATGTAAGGGCACCTAGTTAATTCAGAAGTCTCTCCATCCGGCAATTATTAATTTAAATTATTTACTTCAATCAAACTCTCAAAACCTTTAGAACAGCCAAAAACCTTTAAAGCAGGCAAAGCTTTTGTTTCAGCTTTCTAATGAGCTTGGCCAAAGCTGTATTCCAGTAGGTGTGTGCAGGTGTATGTGTGTGCATGGGGGTGTGTGTGCTCATGTGGCTATGTGGATATAACATGCAGATTCCAAACAATTTTTATATAAAATCTATGTTGTCTAAGCTAGTCCTGGATGCTTCACTTCAATCTTCCTGCCTTGTCCTCCCGAGTAGCTGGAAGGAAGACATTACCATTCTGCCTGACATGGGCAGTCTGTCACATTAGTTCTAGATATGAAAAACTATGACTCAGGCACAAGGAATGAACTCAAAAAGACTTATTTTTAAAGTGAAGCTCTTTTTAGGGAATTTTCTACTGTGCACTGGGTTGTTTCTCCATTTACAGTGAGCACATTTCAAAATACTTCTTCCTGCTGTGCTGTCTTGTAATGCAGCTCTAGCAGTCACTGTGTTCCCAGTACCTCCTGGTCAATTTCTCTTCAGTGAAAAGCCCTGAGGGTCCATCTGGTGTCCTCCTTTTATTATTTCTTTCATTAAACATTGATAAAAGGTGCTCTGAGGCTTGGGAATTTGTAGTTGTTCCTGAAGAATGAGAGAGAAGAGCACATCATAGATTTTAAATAATGTTGAAAACCAAGACTCAAAATACCAAATCCCATTCTTAAGTCTCTCAGCTAGCATTCAGTGAGTATCTGATGCAGTTGCAGTCATTAGTTGCCAACTATCAACTTCAAGTCTGAGAACTTCTCCCTTGAAATGTAACAGTAAAGTGAAGGGGGAAATATAAAATAAGAATTGGTAGTATAGTGAATAACTGAACATCGACAGGCTCCTAATCTGTTTGAGAATATTCTGGCTTTGATGCACCTGTGTTTTAGTCATTCTTATTCTTGTTATTTTTTCAGGCATCCAAGTGGACAGACACTATGAGAAATTTGAGTGGAAGCCATGTGGAGGAGTTTGTCTTGGTGGGATTTCCTACCTCTCCATCCTTCCAGCTACTCCTCTTTGTCTTCTTTTTTGCAATTTATCTGTTGACATTGCTGGAAAATATACTCATTGTTTCTACAGTCTGGCTCACCTCAAGCCTTCATCGGCCCATGTACTTCTTCCTTGGTCATCTCTCCTTCCTGGAACTATGGTACATCAATGTTACTATTCCCAGACTCTTGGGAGCCTTTCTTACCCAGGATGGCAGAGTCTCCTATGTAGGTTGCATGACCCAGCTCTACTTCTTTATTGCTTTAGCCTGCACTGAATGTGTCCTCTTGGCAGTTATGGCCTATGACCGCTACCTAGCCATCTGTGAGCCCCTTCGTTACCCTAGTCTCATGCCTGCCAGCCTGGCCACTCGCCTTGCAGCTGCTTCTTGGGGCAGTGGTTTCTTCAGTTCCATGATGAAGCTACTTTTCATTTCACGACTATCCTACTGTGGGCCCAATATCATCAATCACTTCTTCTGTGATATTTCCCCCCTGCTCAACCTCACCTGCTCAGACAAGGAACAAGCAGAGCTGGTAGACTTCCTGCTAGCACTGGTGATGATTCTGCTCCCTTTGGTGGCTGTGGTTTCCTCCTATGCTGCCATCATTGTAGCCATCCTGAAGATCCCTACTGCCCAGGGACGCCACAAAGCCTTCTCCACCTGCACCTCCCATCTGGTGGTGGTTGTCATCTACTACTCCTCCACTCTCTTCACCTATGCACGGCCCCGAGCCATGTACACCTTCAACTATAACAAGGTCATCTCTGTGCTCTATACTGTCATTGTACCATTCCTCAACCCAGCCATCTACTGCTTAAGGAACAAGGAGATGAAAGATGCTTTCAGGAAGACCATACTGGGAAGGTGCCACCAGCCTAGGGATGTTCCAGATTGATGCATGACAGATGCCAGTAGAGAGGAGAAGAAGTCTTACTAAGGATGTGACTAGCAATCACAGAATGGTCTTATAAGGAAGGTGGATGTCAAACAGTAAACACTTTAAATACTGTTTGGGAACTTCCTAATACATGTGAAAATTAATAAATTATTGATTCTGTACATCCATCTCCAAACCAAGTTTGGACTACATATACGAGAGTTACCTTAGATGAAAGGGTTCAAATGGAGATTCCTAGTACCATCCTTTTTCATTTTGAGGTTTTTGTTGTTTTTTTTTCTTACTGGTTTATGTTTGATATTTTGATTTTGTTTTGTCTGGGAGATTTTTTTTTGAGAAAGACAGAGAAAAAGAACTTGAAGTTGGATGGATTGGGAAGTAGGAAGGATTTGGAGGAGGGAAAAACCATGATAAAAATATATCGTATGAAAATCTTTTAAATAACATTTTATTTAAAAACTGGAGATTCCTTAAAAACATGTGAAGAGTCTTATCAAGTATGTCTGAATCATAACCCTGCTATGAATAATTTTAGACTTCCTGGTAATATTTATTTTACCACCAGTTTGCTATTCCCTGCTTTAATCCAGTTCATTATTTTAAGTGCATAACTCTGAAACAACAGGTTATTCAAAGATCCACATTCCCAAATGTTACTTCTATACAAACTATAAAAGTTTGTATTATATATAGCCTAAGGACAAATTTTATGGACTCTTACAGCCTTACTTTCCACAAATTTCAAGCCCACTGCAAGTCAAGATATACAGTGCAATGTCGGTATTCATTCAGTCACATACACATCAAGAGGGCTAAATGTCCTTCTCTTCTCTCATGAACTTCATGAGGATTTGAAGTCAATTTGTTTAGTGGATATTGACTAAATAGTAAGCAAAATGTGTTAGAAAACCTTTATTCAAGGCCATCTTGTTATTACCTGAGCCACAATATTGGTCAAACATTTTTAATTTCACCCCTAGGCAAAGGATAAAACAGAAAACAATATAATACAAGAAAATATTTGAAATCCAGAGACAAGGTGAATACATCTCTGTTCTGAATGGGATGCCTTAGCATTGCCCACTAAATTGTAGATATTCTACCAAATTCCCTCACTTTAGAGAACTGTTTGAACTACTTATAGACTATGTCACAACTATTTGCTTCCTAAATTTGTTTACTCAAACTTCTGCACATTGAATCAAATCAGTAACATATGAAAGAATAAAATAAATATGAAATTGAACAAAGCCCAATAGAACACAGATTGTCGGTATATATTTGCATATACTAAGCAAGGCTTTGTGTGTTTAGGTAGGGGTGGGGATGGTCACTCATCAAAGAAAACTATTTACAAGTTTTCTATTATATAAAGTGAAATCAGCAAAATAATAATAATAATAATAATAATAATCTGACCTATATAAAATAGCAGAATTAGATCTATTTTTATGAAAGTTGAAAGTAGCATTAAACTCTTCTCTATATGTGACTTAGTTTCTGTTGCAGTCCCTTTTTCTGTCATAGAGTTACAGATGGTATGGAGTTTACAGTGAAGATTCCAGGCCATAGAACTAACAAACACCAGTTTGAAGCTGTAGTTACAATCCTAAGCAAAGAACTTTACTCCTTGCTCAGAGTTTATCTTCTTCATAAGGAAAATAACAGCAACCACCTCTTGTGTCTTTTATGGAAAATAAATAAATTCTGTATGTCTAGGCAATGGATTAAAAAACTATTCTCTGTGGATAGGTTTCTTTATGAATACTAAGAATTAATTGCCTACCTGCAATGACTTGAAACCTGAGAAATATTGCTAGACAACATTGTTTATGAAACAAATCCATAAATGTCTTCCAGCTGGGAAGATTAAAAAGAAAAAGAAAAGAAAAATCCAGCTACTCTTCTCACTTTTTCTATCATTTTCACTGGAGTCTGGAAGCTCCGAAAACACATGGATCAGTTCCTTAGCAATGTTGGCTGTTATGTAGTTGAGGGTCTCAAGTTAAAGTGGACACAACACTCCTTCTTTGTACAGATCTTGTATTATCATAGCTAAGATTTTTCGTAGCAGTCTTGCCTGCTGATTGCTTTCATTCTCTTTCAATGTAAGACAATCTCCTACTACTAGGTGTTGAGTAGTTTGGCTTACTATCCTATATGTTTTTCCAAGTTCCCTTGATGCCAAGCACAGGATTGTGTGTGTGTATTGGACTATGCTGCAGATACTAAGAAGATCTGGACTATAACAGAGTTGACAGCAAACACTCACTAATAAAGGATAATTATTACCACCATTTTATCATTATTAATACCAACCTATGCTTTCTAACATATAGTCCTGTCTTGTTAACTGTGTACTTGTACTAAACTCATCCAAGTATTAAGAAATTGGGTTTCTTTAAGAAATTTGTGCAAAGAAAAGATCCAGGGATCCTTGTAATTATTTGTAAAGGTAACAAGATGATTAGAAAGTTTAGCATTTCCAATTATAGAAAATGAAATTGTATCAAGATGTCATTGGAGTGAGTAAATGAGGTTTTTCTTCATTATTTTTTTCTGTTATTGAAAACAGATTTTGTTTTACCCCACATATCTTGTTACCGTCTCCCCTAGCTCTACTCCTCTCAGTTCCTCCCCACCTCCTCTCCCATCTGGATCCACTCCCTTTTTGTCTTTCATTAGGGAATAAAGAGGCATCTAAGGGATAATAATTAATAAGATAAAACAAAAACATACCAGAATAGGACAAAACAAACAGATAATAGAAAACAGTACATCCGGCTACATTAAAAAAATACAGCTTAGTGTCAATGATAGACATCACCTCTGGATGAAAGGATGGCAAAATATATTCCAAGCAAATTGGCCTAAGAATAAAACAATTTTAATATCTGACAAAATAGACTTCAAACCCAAACTAATCAGAAGGGACAGGGAAGGACACTACATTGTCATCAAAGGAAAGTCCACCAAGAGGACATTGCAATTCTTAGCATTTATGCCCAAATACAAAGGCACCGAAGGCCACAAAAGAAGTTTGTCTTCTTAAAAAGGATAAAGATATAACATGAGTCTTTGTTAGACTAGCAAACACAAAACATTATTTTTCCCTTGGCCATTTTACCTCAGTTTCCATTCTTGATATTGATATATATTTGCTTTCATTATACAGATAATGTCTGTATAATTTTTATACTGATATAAAAATTGCTTTTCTCATGTGATATTCATCCCCATTACCTGATGAGAATATTCTTACTGTTTTGCTGGGTCTTGAGGTAGATTGATTCCCATTTTTCTGAGAAACCACCATATTGATTTCCAAAGTGATTGAACCATTTTACAATCCCAGCAGCAGTGGAGGAGTGTTCCCCCTACTCCACATCCTCTCCAACATAAATTGTCATAAGTATTTTTTATCTTAGACATCCTGACTGGTTTAAGATTATTAGTCCAAGGGTTTGTTTAACTGATTTTAGGAGGTTTAGTTGTTCCATCTTCCACCACAATTTTTAAACTAAATATTCAGAAGCTTATTTAAGGATCAAGGTGCTTCAGGCTGTACATTAGTTTAAATGAAGGCTACAAAGGTAAAAACACCTTGATGGAGAAGCCTGTTAATAAAAATTGCCCAGTCAGAAAAGTATTTCTACTGTTCCATTTCAGTATTTGAGAAATTCCAGAGTTGCCCAGAACTCTCATGGTCAAATGTTAAGTATATTGATGTTGGCATGTGGAAGAATGCAAATAGAGCCCTGTCTTTCATCCTGCACAAAACTTAAGTTGAAGTAGATCAAAGATCTCAACATAAATTCAGATACACTGAACCTGATAGAAGAGAAAGTGGGGAATAGCATTGAGTGGAGAATAGCATTGACACTGGCACAGGGGACAACTTCCTGAACAGGACACCAATAGCACAGACACTAAGATCAATACTTAATAAATGGGACCTCATGAAACTGAAGTTTCTATAAGTCAAAAGACACCTTCAATAGGAAAAATGTCAATGCACAGAATGGGAGATCTTCACCAACTATATCTTCATCTTATATCCAAGAGACAGCTGATTTCCAAAATGTATTAAGAACTCAAGAAACTATACATCAACAAACCAAATAATTCAATTTAAAAAATGGGGTACAGTCTGAACAGAGAAGTCTCAACAGAAGAATCTCAAATGGTCAAGAAACACTTAAGGAGATACTCAACATCCTCAGTCATCAATGAAATGCAAATCAAAACAACTCTGAGAGTCTGTCTTACACCTGTTAGAATGGCCAAAATCAGAAACACAAGTGACAGCTCATGCTGGGGAGAATATAGAGCAAAGGGAACACTTTTCCATTGCTGGTAAGAGTGCCATTTTGGAATTCATTGTGGTTTCTCAGAAAACTGGGAATCGACCTGACACAAAACCCAACTATACCACCCTTGGACACATATCCAAAGAATGCTCAATCATATCAACAAGGACACTTGTTCAACTGTGTTCATATCAGCTTTATTTGTAATAGCCAGAATCTAGAAATAACTTAGATATCTCTCAACCAAAGAATTGATAAGGAAAGTGTTATGTATTTACACAATAGAGTATTACTCAGTTGCTAAAAATAGTGACGTCAGGAAATCTGAAGGCAAATGGATGGAACTAAAAAAAAATTCCTGAGTGAGGTAACCCAGACCAAGAAAGACAAACATGGTGTGTACTCACTTATACATGGCTATTAACTCTAAGTAAAGGATAACTATGCTACAATCCACAGACCCAGAGAGACTGGGTAACAAGGAGGGCTCAAAGGGGGGCAGTGCCCAAATCTTCCTAGGATGGGCAAATAGAAGGGATTTTGTGAGTGGACTGAGATCAGGTGGGGATGGAAACATTGGTGATCAGGTTGTGGGGGAGAAGAGAGGCAGAGTACTTAAAGAGACTATCGGAAAAGTATGGGTATTTCATTGTCAGGTAAACATCTGGCACAATCTCCCAAGAATCTATAAGGATGATCCCAGCTAAGACTCCTAGCAATACCAGATACATAGCCTGAACTGAAAATCTCCTATGACCAGGCAAGGCTTCAAGTGGAGGGAGTGGGAAACCAACCCTGCCACATGACCTTCAACCTATGTAGTCTGTCCTGCCTATGGGATATCTGGTGTAATGGTAGCCTAGAGATTGAGGCAGTGGCCAATCAATGACCAGTCTAGCCTGAAACCCATTCCAGGAGAGTAAGCCCCGCCCCCATCACTGCCTGGAGCACCAGGAAGGACCCACTGACTGGATGACCCAGAGACCTAGGACAAAAGCAAACATGACTAGATGAAAAAAATGCCAATGTAATGATGTCTAACGATATTCTGCTATACTTATACATAGATGCCTAGCCCAGTTGTCATTAGAGAGGCTTCATTCAGCAACTGATGGAAACCAATAAAACTCAGACCCACTCTGAAAACTCAGAAAGCATTAGGCAGAACTTGGGGAATCCTGCAGTAGAGAAAGAGAAAGGATTATAGGAGCCAAAAGGATCAAGGACACCACAAGAAAACACACAGATTCAACTAACCTGGGATCAGGGGCTCACAAAGACTGAACAGACAACCAGGGAGCCTGCACAGGACTGACCTAGGCCTTCTGTGTATATGTTACACTTGTGTAGCTTAGTCTTCTTGTGGGACTCCTAAGAGTGGGAGGGAGCAGAGGCTGTCTCTAACTCTTTTACAGGTGTTTGGAACCCGACTCCTCATACTGGATCACCTTGTTCAGCCTTAATACATGAAGAGGTGCTTACTCTTATTACAATTTAACATGCCATGTTTTGTTGATATTCAAGGGATACCTGTCCTTTCCTAAACAGAAATAGAGGAGGAGTGAACTGGGGAAGAGTAACAGAGAGGGGTGCGGGAAAGGACTGGGGGGGGGGGAACTGTGACCAGGATGTAAAATACATAAATAAATTTTAAAAAGTAAAAATCTTAAAAAAATCATTTATTTAAAATATTAAGTATCTATCAGCAGAAATTAAATTGGCTATTTTTGGACATCATTTATTTGTCAGACATGATATAAATGCTAATAAGAACACTTATTCATCTGGCAAGACCAGTTCTAATCATCTTATATACACAATGATCCTGAGGTAAACACTGTTACTAATACACCATTTTAACAATAAAACACAAGATGACACAGAGTAACTTGTCCAAAGCTGTAGAGGTGTATTTAAATCAGGCTCCTGGTTCTATAGCCCATTTAGGAGAAACAACTGGATACTAACTTGAGCATGGCTTTTCATGGGCAAGCATGTAACATCTGGAGTTTAGGAATCTGTTTACATCACGGAGCTGCACAATGAGTAACGAAGCCCCTAAGATGTTTGCTTGTCTGGTTTTACACGACAGCCATGCTCTCTTTTGCATTTCACCATTTTCATTTACCTCTATCACATTTTTGTCATACTGGAAATTTAATTAAATCTATGAAATTTCAACATTGCTTTTCACTTATGGGTGTTTTTGTTTTGTTTTTATTTTTTATATATTTGAATTACAAACAAGATTGAATTACATGCTAATCCCAGTTCCCTTCTCCCTCCCTTCCTCCCCTACCACCCCCCAACTAAAAATCCTACCTATCATATGTCCTTTATTCTAATCTACACCTGACTGTAGAGGAGAATCTAACTCAGAATTGTTTGACAAACGATCAAATGTAATAAACCTATTTCGGCAGAAACCTAAAGGAAAAGGCTAGATGCGAAACAGAATAATTTCTCACATGTAGAAGACACTTAACAAGTATTTACTGACTAATTGATCTGGGCTCCTATAGATCAGTTAGATAGAGTACCACCAAAGAACCAACAATGAGCTTAAAGGCCACTGAGAGATGCTGGACAGAGTGTCCCCATCTTTAGTGGGCAAGGTTTCCTTTTGAAAACTGTTATGACATTCGTAAATAAAGGGTGAGTAACTGCTAGATACTCCTAGTGAAAGACTTAAAAATTAGCAAAGAAATATAGCCCAGAAACTGACCAAGGCTACTACTATGACTTAGTGCCTGGAATTTACCAGCCACCAGCAATTACTCCCTTTAAAGGCCATAAGATAACTGGGTACCAAGAATTCCCAGAGGGCCACCCTCCCCAAGGGGCTCATGAAGGAAACAGATTGCCCCACTGGCCAATGTGTCAATCATTAACAATTAAGGGGTCCCTGTGAAACAAAGAGATAGCTACCATTAGTTAGCACATCCTGAGGTCTGAAGGTTTTACAACTGGTGGGGTCAGGAGGCTATCTTATTCCCAGGCCTCCCCTCAAGACAAAGGGCTTCCTAGGAACCCATGACTCTGGTCACATATTCAATGAACAGAGAGTCAAGACCCCTCCCTAAGCTTATGGTTTTTGCCTTTAAAAACGCCTGTGCCTGGGGGACGGGGCTGCTTTATAGTCTGCATGCTGAGAGAGCCCGTTTGTACAAACGTCCACCTTTCATTAAAGCCTCTTGCTATTTGCATCAAGTTTCTGCCTCCTCCCTGGTGGTTGGAGTGGCCACAATCCTGGGAAAAAATTCTGGAGGCCTGAGCTTCCGGGGGTCTTATACTAGATATACAAGTAAGGACTTTTGCAATCTGGGCTTTATACTTATCTTTAAGTAAATTCCTATTCTTTTAAAATAGAGTTTAGCTTTATATTTGAGGAAGTTAGCCCTTTTGACTGCACTTCCTCTTTCTCAGCTCCAGAGAGGCGCCATCTCCTGAAGTGGCTGAGATTCTTCATCATGGGTGCCACATCCCTGCTTATGCTCTGCTGCAATCTTGTGTCTATAGCTCCCCATCTAGCAACGCTTGAGAATATAGGTGTGTGAGCCTATGAAACACCATATGCATCTGAAAACACTTCCAAACCCATACCTGCAGGTTCCTGCAACCATCGTGAAATGAAAACAAAAAACAAAAAACAAAAACTACAAACTCTTCTCAAAAATTCTTTTTGTAAATACAGATTTCATCTGAATGAAATACATGCATTATTTATATACACATACTGGTGCATAAAAAACACAGTCATGTACAGAGGTACCAATTGTAAGCACAGTATCTGAGTGTTGGATGTTTGAGAATCTGTGTATACTTGTGCACCTAAATCTCCAAACAAATAAGGATGAATTTATGCCACACTTTTCTAAAAGGCTTCCATTATAGTCAGCTGTCCTTGGAATACCTTATTATTGATAAACTGTTTTGAGAAACACACACACACACACACACACACACACACACACACACACACACACACACACACACACACACACACAGACACACACACACACACACACACACACACACACACACACACACACTTACACTTTTATTCCCACCTTCTTTTTCCCCATTGACTGATTGGAAAGACAAGGCCATGTACTTCCACACTAAGGTCCCTCTTGTGGCCTGAGGTCTCACGATTAGCTCTTTCCCTACTATCCCCCCAGGGTGTCCTTGAGCTCTGAAAGGGCCAAATGCTTTTCTTAAGGTTGTGTCTCTTGGGAGGTTCCCAGTGGGTGGGAAGGAGTTGGTTTCTGCTCTTGCAGTAGCAGCTTGGAGACAGAAAGTTGAACCAATAGCTCTATTCAGTGCCCTCTTCTAGCTCATAAGAAACCATCCTTGTCCAGCAGTTATCTAGGTTGAAGGGCAGTGTCTTCCTTCCTGTTTACATGATTTTGTCTCTTTTCTAGGCACAGTCTGGAGATCCCTAACAAAGGCAGGAAAAGAGTTAACATCCCTAAAAAAAATGGTGAGTTGAAAAAAAAACAAGAACACTGATATGTTTTCAAAAGGAGAATTTGGTCAGATTTTAGTTGTTTTCTTGAAAAGAAGCTGGGAATAATTGGAGATTTTTCTCTTCTTAAACTAAGAATTGATCTGAATTTTTATTTCATATATTTTAAAAGAACGGTTTGTCTTTCTTGAGCCCTTGATGAGCAGTGTCACAACCTGGTAAGGAGGAAACTCCACACATATATAGAGCAATTAAACTGAGATTTCTTTAGCAGCTGTGTCACACCTTGTGAAAAATGTGAGGGACTAGGAGCTGTCAGATGGCACTGAGTATTCTGTTATTTCTCCTGTAAGAAACCTCTAGGTGAAATAGGCATAAGGCTTTGCAAACTACCCTGCCACCTGCTTTGCTAAGGATCCATTTGTTGTTATCTTGTAAACCCACTGACTTGCAAAGTGAATATCCAAGTCTGTAGGTGTGCAAACCTCCTTCCTTCAGAGGGAAAGGGGAGAAGAGCAGGTGACAGCTTCAGGATGAACACATGTAAGAGGAGTGCTAGAGACGTGAGTACATAAGCATGCTTTTTTGTTAAATGAGGGCAGCAGCTATCAAACAAGACACCCGCTACAGAACTTCTCCAGGTTCACAACTCCATAGAAGATAATTCTTTGTTGACAAAGCCTGCCTTTCCACTGGATTGATTATTCCAAAATTCATCATGTGGTCACATTTATATTCAACTAGAAATTCTAGGATATGCTACAGATTAATGGTGCACAAAAATGAAATCAATAGAATCTAACCACTTTCCCCTAAGGGGAAAAATAGTTATTTCAAAGATAGGCTGTGGTGCTGAAAATTTACAAAGGGCATAGAGGATCAGGGGTGCTAGATATGCATATTTTCCTCCTGTAGTTTTGAAGCCTCACTCAGTAGAAGCCAAGCTATGCAGAGGAGATCACTATATGACAGCTAATTTTTCTGCCCTGAAACACTTAGGAACTGCTCTATTGTAACACTGAATCAAAGTCGTTGCTAAGAATCCTATGAAAACGGAGCTGGACTGGAATGTATTTCCTACAACTGATTTGGAGAAATGGGGATTATTTTCCTGTTTAAAAATGTCTGGCCATGTAGTATCCAAGATGGATGGGTCTACCGATGACTGACTTAC
This sequence comes from Cricetulus griseus, assembly GCF_003668045.3. Lineage (NCBI taxonomy): Eukaryota > Metazoa > Chordata > Mammalia > Rodentia > Cricetidae > Cricetulus > Cricetulus griseus. Next base: position 19,127,466 of record NC_048598.1, on the reverse strand, counting down.
ACATGATTCTTACTTCCCTACAGGAACTGGAGAAATACTAGATTGAGCCTAGAGATCACTGTGTCACATCTCTCAGTGGTTGTCTCCTCTACAAAGCCCCTCTGATTCACAATTTCACGAATCCATCCCCACAGAGCTCATGCAGCAATTTTTAATATAATTGTTATCTCAAGAATTTTGCCAAAATAAAATTGCTCCTCTGCCCTTCATTTCCTCACAAACAACAAAACAGATTTCTTTCCAAGCTCATCATGGCCTTGGCTTCCTCATTAATTACCTGTGTGGGAGGACCATTTGCCACCCTACTGGGAAATCAGAGACAGAGCTCTGGGCTGGTGGAAGGCTTGAGGGCAGGTATTATTCCTTTCCCTGTTTTCAAGCTAAAATCAAGTCTTCAATCCCACAAGTGCTTTTTGAAACATTCTGTTCTCACTCCCATGAAATATCCTGGGGGTCACCCAATGATCACAGAATTAAGGACCTACAACCCTGACTATTTTTGGAGATTGAGGGCTGTTCATATGTTGACCATGGGTGGTGGGGCATTTAATTGTTGAATGGACCTGATTCTGATTTCAGAAAATGAAAGCAGATGATTTGATGAAGAAATAACAGTACTTGTGCAACCCTAGGACACTGAACCTGGACTCAGAAATGTAGAATCTCTGTGTTCCAAAGAGAAAGGCCATAACGTCCAACCAGAGACTGACTTTTTTAAGTGGTGCTATCATTTTAGTTACCAAATCTTCTCTCCATGATAGGATGGATGGAAACATTGATCTCGAATTGAGATTTAGAGGGGATTTAAATCTTCTGACCTATCTGGTTCCAAGCAGTCCCCAAACCCTGTGTTGCTGAAAATTAATCATTCCCTTTTTACTTCTCTATTTGTATGTGTCTGTGTGAGTGCACACACACACACACACACACACACACACACACACACACACACGCACGCACGCACGCACGCACGCACGCACGCACGCACGCACGCGCGCACACACACACACACACACACCTTTATAATTATGCAATAAACTTTCCACTATAAAAGTTTGTGAAGCACATTTTTAAGAAAAAAAGTCATGCTTAAAAGATTCACATTAACTGTTTTTTGTTTTGTTTTATTTTGTTTTGGTTTTGGTTTTTCAAGACAGGGTTTCTCTGTGTAGCTTTAGAGGCTGTCCTGGAACTCGCTCTGTAGACCAGGCTGACCTCGGACTCACAGAGATCCGCCTGCCTCTGCCTCCTGAGTGCTGGGGTTAAAGGCTTGAGCCACAAACCCCTGGCAAGATTCACATTAACTTTTATTATTCTGTTGAAATAAAGCTAAAAGTTAAGGTAATTTGTCCATCAAGTTCCCATCGTGTTATACAATTAATTTCATTAAATTAATTAAGTCTGTAAGATAATCAGGATTAAAGATTACTAGTGGCTGGCATGTAATCATTAATAAATGGCTATTCTGTCATTTAACTTTAGGAAAAACACTAACATCTGAAATCATCTCATCTTGTAAAAAGAAAGATTTTTAAACTAAACTACCACTGATTTTATAATACTACTATTCATTTCATTTCAAAACTTTAATTATTTACTACTAAGTTTTTATCTCATATAGAGTTACACTAAAACTAAAAGCATAACTTTAGTTTCAGTATCAAAAAATAGAAAGACAATGAGATGGTCATGAGTGCCAAAGACAACACACTCAGGAGACTAAGGCAGAAGACTGAGGAAGTAAGTTTGAAACTACCCTGAGTGTCTCGCTCTGTCTCTCTGTCTCTCTCTCTCTCTTTGTCTCTCTTTTCTCTCTCTCTCTCCCTCTCTCTTTCTCCCTCTCCATATTTTGGGTGTGCCGCACTCATACAGTAGCTCATGTATGTATGTATGTATGTATGTATGTATGTATGTATGTATATGAAAACCAATTGCGATAAAATGGAATTTGATCCTTAATTTTAATACTGTCACTGAAGCAAGCAAACAACCGGCAGTGTGACCATGAGATAAATACTTAATATTCCCTAGATCAAGTGGTCAGGATAGTATTTATTCCTGCTAAGTCCCGGATTGTGGAGTTTGCTGGGAATGGCATCAGAAGTTCTTTCAGATATGCAGAATGAAGCAGCCCCCAGCAGTAGTGATGTTGCTGCCACGCCCAGGACACTCAGCTGCTGAAGGAGGGCGGTTGTTTAGTATGAAAGCCTCTCTCTCTCTCTCTCTCTCTCTCTCTCTCTCTCTCTCTCTCTCTCTCTCTCTCGTGCCTGCCAGAAGGACTGTCTAGCCAGTCTTAGAAACTATTAGGATGACTCAAACAACCCAGCCCTGGAGACTAGGAGCCTAGGCTCTCTGTGTGTTTGTTAAGACACTCTCAGTTTACATATATTTTATTGCTTATCAAAGTCTAGCAATTACATAAACATCATCAATATTATAGTTCAGTGTCCATAGTTCATATGTATATTCACGATGATAGGTTGGAGCTCCCAATTTGGACATATTGTTCTTCTATTTATTTGTTTTACTCAATTACTAAAATTCTCAAAGCATGGTCAGAGGATGGAGTGGCTCAGACAGATGCTCTGGATACACAGTGTGATACTGTCTTTTGTTTTATTTTTCCACTTGTCTTATGCTAATTTATCTCTGATTCTGAATACTTGTTTGGACATTCCTATTCCTGTTGGGTGTTGAGAAGGTAGGAATGAATAAGACACAGTTTCAATGAAAATATTCCCTTTGTGTTTACTGACTCTTCAAATCAAACAAAATGCTTTTGTTTCCATCGTCTTCTATTTTCTTACAACTTTTAAGATGCATATCCGAAGAATGACTGTGCTCATTGTGAAGCTACTGAGAAATGTTGGAGGCATTTCTAGAGCTGTTCTTAGATCCGTGTATCTGCTAAGATTCTTTAGAGGCCAGAGGAGATGTCAGAAGAATGTAAGACGTCAGGGTAAATTTCCTCACCTGTCATTTTCTGAAATTTAAAAATGTTTGCAGGACCTGACCCAAGCTCATGGATCTAGAACATGAAACATATTAGCTGAGACCAAGAAAACAACAACATAACCCTTGTTGGCAGAGAAGGGATGATTGGATGGAAATGTAGAGGAAGAAAGCCTAATAGAAAGTAACCTAGCTTGGTGGTGGTGGCCCACCCCTTTAATCCCAGCAGGCAGAGGCAAGCAGATCTCTGTATGTTTGAGGACAGCCTGGTCTACATAGTGAGTTATAGGACAGCCAGAAACCCTGTCTCAGAAAAAAAAAAAGAAAGAAAATTAAAAAAGAAAGGGAAATAAATTAACCTAAATGATTTGCAAATGATCTTGAATTCAGAGATCAAAAAAACAAGGAAGATGAAGGAAAAATCTAAGGAGTCTCAAAGCTCACTTTGTTATAATCCCCACAGTTCTGATAGTCAACATTAGGCTGTGGTCATCAATGTTTCTGTGTTTGCGTGTGTGCACGGGGATATATTGCATAGGAAACCTTATTCTAGGCCACTGAGACAGATCAGTGAGTAAAGATGCTTGCCACAAAATATGATGACCTGAGTTCCATTTCCAGAGTCCATGTGGCAAAAGATGGAACCAAGTCATGAACGTTTTCCTGATTTCAACACACACACACACACACACACACACACACACACACACACACAATAAATGGAAAAATAATTTAAAAATAGTATAGCATCAGAAAACAATGGTGAAATTTGCTGTGCTCTGTGAGTTATTGTAATCTGTGTGTTTTCATTCCTAAGCATCTATCATTTCTCCGTAAGCTTCTGCTTTTATCATCGTAAATCTGCAATATAATGAAAAGAGGGGAATAGATTGGATAGACATCTCTCTCTCTCTCTCTCTCTCTCTCTCTCTCTCTCTCTCTCTCTCTCTTTCTCTCTCTCTCTCTCTCTCTCCCCCTCCTTCCCTCCCCCATCTCTGCCCATTTCCTTAGAAAACAGCCTTCCCCAAGTTGTTCTACACACTTGTAACTCACAAACAAAGCTTTTGAGAAATGAGGAACAAAATGATAGATCCTAAGAGGTCTGAAAACAAAGAACTACCTCCAATACGAGAGATTCTGGAGCAAGTGTCAGCCCATCCCAGAGAGAGCCTAGGCTTGGCTTAATTACCACATAAGAAGTGTCACTCGAAGGAATGCTTTTTTATAACACTGCAGCCAAACGGATGGTGAATTCTTCAACAATCAGAAAATTGTCCAATTTCTTCCTTCTTGCCATTAACAATAACTGACATTTTCACCACTATGTTTTTTCAGAGTTTGGTTATTGTAGGATGGGGTGTATCCTTGGGAAGGGAATTATAAAGAAGAGAATGTGTGTTGATTTAGGGCTAAGAACAGTAGCTTGGAAAGATAAGTGCAAATGTCTATGGGAACTTAAACTCTAAACCCCATTGGATGTTTACAAAATTCGAATATCTTCCTTTTATTCTTACCTGAGGGGAAAAAAAACTAATATTTTGAAAGCTTATATAATGTGTCCACTTAGATAAAGACAAGGGTGTGATTTAAACATACTTTTGCCAAATTTTCCATCAAGATGGCTATACAGTGAATTGGATTGAAGGAAATGTCCTTCAAATTATTTCATTCAGCTGTATCCTTTGAGAAGATGGTGACTGTTCACATTGCACTTCTATTTGCTATTAACCTGTGAGTATGCTCACCCGGTGCTTTATTAAGGCTTTGTAACATGTTTGGATTAAACAAATATGATTGTCTCTTTGATAAATGGGGCCATGAAATTAGTCCGGCATCATAAAATTATACCCAGAGAAAAAGTAATTGAGTCCTCTGCCTTCTTTTTACATGCTATAGATGGAGAAGCTTTGCCTATAGTCAAAGGGTGGTATGAAGGGACTTCCGTCTGCCCAACAGTGTCGTATTGAAAAAGCACAGTGCTTAGGCGTGGGAGGTCTAATTTCACTGCTGTGTGATCTTGAGCAAGTTACGCTTTTTGAACTAATATTTTTAAAACTAAAATACAAACTCCCTAGGTTAATTTGCTGTTCAAGAGTTTTAGTTCATAATTCAAGAGGAAATAAAGGCATGGAGGCAGGAAAGCTCTCGTTATGAATCGCTAGAGGTAGGTTTCAGTATAATGGGTCTCAGGGAGGTGCTTAGCACCCAGAAGGAACTGACTTTGCCTATGCCCGCAGCTAGTCATGATCACCAAGGCTATGGATGTAGACAATCGCACTGTAACAACACATTTTATTCTTCTTGGATTCCTAACACGACCTGCCTTCCAGTTTCTGCTCTTCTCTATCTTCCTGGTAACCTATCTTCTGACACTGGCAGAGAATCTTCTCATCATCCTGGCCATCCGCAGCGATGGGCAACTACACAAGCCCATGTACTTCTTTCTAAGTCACCTCTCTTTCCTGGAGATGTGGTATGTCACTGTCATCAGTCCCAAGATGCTGTTAAACTTCCTCAGCAAGGACAAGAGCATCTCCTTCAATGGCTGCATGACACAACTTTACTTCTTTGTAACCTTTGTCTGCACTGAGTACATACTCCTGGCTGTCATGGCCTTTGATCGCTATGTGGCCATTTGCAATCCACTACGCTACCCTGTCATTATGACCAATCAGCTGTGTGGAATCCTGGCTGGTGGGTGCTGGTTCTGTGGGCTCATGACTGCCATGATTAAGATGGTTTTCATAGCACGGCTGCGTTACTGTGGCACACCACATATCAACCACTACTTCTGTGATATCTCTCCACTCCTCAATGTCTCTTGTGAGGACTCCTCCCAGGCTGAACTGGTAGACTTCTTCTTGGCCCTCATGGTCATTGCCGTGCCTCTTTGTGTGGTAGTGACATCTTATGTCGTCATTCTCATCACCATTCTCAAGATCCCATCAGCTCAGGGTCGTCAAAAGGCTTTCTCCACCTGCGCCTCTCATCTGACAGTTGTGACACTTTTTTACTCCACAACGCTTTTTACGTATGCCCGTCCTAAGCTCATGTATGCCTACAATTCAAACAAAGTGGTGTCTGTTCTCTACACAGTCATTGTTCCCCTTCTCAATCCTGTCATATACTGTTTGAGGAACCGTGATGTGAAAATGGCTTTAAAAAAGATTATACTTTGCAATAGAAGTGAACCTGGGGGAGGTGGGGATTTCAGTAGCTAAAAACAAACAAACAAACAAACAAACAAAAAATCAAAAAATAAAAAAACTTATGGAATTACACTGGAAAGATGGATCGGCAGTTGAGAGCACTGGAGCTCTTCCAGAGAAACCCGAGTTCAATTCCCAGCACCCACAAGGCAGCTCACAACCATCTGCTACTCCAGTTCCAGGGAGTGTAATGACCTCTTCTGGCCTCCACTCGCAACAGTCATGCACGAGGTGCACAGACAAACACAGCCAGCCATACACATAAAATAAAAGTAAATTTTTAAAAAATTAAATTACAGAATTACAGAATTCTCTCTGGCATAAGATGACAAGCATGCATTTCCTCACTCTGACTTGAATTTATTCATCAACTACACGGTACTGTTAAGACTTTTTTTTTAAGTATAGTAAAAGTCAACGTAATAAAGCAGGATACATTTACTATGTATACAATGATTTATTAAAAGTCCTTCCAAATAAGTTTGTTAGTGAGGGTGGTGTGATCCTGTGTGCTTGCGTGGGATGGTGTATGCACAACGCCATTCCTTTGTGGCAACTACAAGTCAGCATCAAATATGTTCCACTATCACTACCCACCTCATTTTTTTGTTTTGAGACACTGTCTGTCACTGAACCTGAAGGTAAATGATTGGCCAGACCTACTGGCCAGAATTTCTGGATCCTCCTATCTCTGTGCCCCTCCCCCCACCCAGAGCTGAGATTGTAGACACCTGTCACTACAGCTGGCTTTTTTATCTGAGTGTTGGGTACCGAAACTTTGGTCCTCATGCTTCTGAAGCAAGTACTTTACCTACTGAGCCAATCTGCCCAGACCCCTCAAGTAAATTTTAAAGACTGAGTCTCTAGTGAAAGAAACTATGAAAGATGTAAATATAATAAATAAAAATTATTTAGATAGCAGCTATGGATTGAATCGTGTCCTACAAAAAAAGATACACTGAAGTTCTGATCTTTGATACCTCAGAATGTTACTTTCCTTGGAAATTGGATTTGTACAACGAGCAGCTGCAAATTTAGATTTACATTATGATGCCTAAGAGTCAGCAAATAATAAAGGCATACACATAATTTGAACAGATGAAATTTCCTTAGAATTTCGGTGTGTTTTTTTCCTGAAAATATTTTATAAATAGTGAGTTTTCTAACATGTATCTTTTTACTAGTAAAAACCACATCTATTAATAAACAATCAAGCTAGACTTCTGCATACATTAATGGACTCATCACAATTCTGAAAACAACAGGGTAAAAACATAAGCAAGCTGTAGGGTTCTTTCTGGGTCCTCTAACTCTACAAGGTGCTTTCCCACCAAACTGGTTATTTCTGTATTGAAGCGAGATAAACCCCCAAAGAGGCTGTATTTCAAAACACTGGTGCTGAGTAAGGGGAAATTCACAGAAGTCTCTTTAGAAAATATTGAGATTTTCTACTAAAGTAACTTTTGTTTCTTCTTCATAAATATTTGAAACAAATAAATTGAAAGAAAGAGAAACATCAAGAAGTATTTTACCAGGAACAAAATACTTATCAATAAATTATCACTAAGTACATATTATAGAATATCTTTAACCTCAAAAGCTTTCTATACTGAAATGGGAGACTGTTAGAGCAAACTGCTAGTCTTCTCAAACAAGAGACAATGTCCATGGTTCAATGTCTGCAGGCTCTATCTATTGTACCTTGTACAACTATGAACCTGTAAACAGCACTACTATTAAGAGGCAGTGCTGTATACTATATAATATATATAAAGTATACGTGTGGTGTGTGTGTGTGATGTTTGTGTGTATATGTGTAGTGTGCTTTGTGTATGTGCTTTGTGTGTGTGGTGTGTATGTGTATGTGTGTGTGTGGTGTGGTGTTTGTGTGTAGTCTGTGTGTATGGTGTGTGTCTGGTGAGGTGTGGTGCGTGGTGGCGTGTGTGGTATGTATAGTGTGTGTGCATGGTATACATAGTGTGTGTGTGTGTGATATGTGTTGTGGGTGTGTGGCATGGATGTGTATGTGACTTGTGTATGTGTGTGTGTGGTGTGGTGTGTGTGTCTGTGTGGGGTGTGTGTGTGTGTGGTGTTGGTGTGTGGATATGGTGTGTGTGTGGTGTGGTGTGTGTGTGTGGTGCGGTGTGTGTTTGTGTGTGTGTGTGTGTGTGTGTGTGTGTGTGGTGTGGTGTGTATATGAGGTCTGTGTGTGGATGCCTGAGATTGAAAACAGCAGGGGTCTCCCTCAGTTGCTCTCCACCCTATGTTGTGAGTCAGGGTTTCTTACTGACCCTAGCCACCTCCCATAGGCTGAGATACTAGGTAGGCTTCTACAACCACCTGGCTTCCTGTGGATTCTGGGGTCTGAAATACAGTTCTTACTCTTGCACAGCAAACACTTTACTCATTGGGCCATCTTCCAGGATTGGAAGGCCTATTTAGATAAATCCATTATGAATGCTACTATTTTCTGCAGAAAAATCCATGTACTTGAATGGGGCTAGAGAGAGATGGCTCAACAGTTAGGAGCACGGGTTGCACTTCCAAAAGACCCAGGTTTGATTCCCAGCATTCACAGCGTGGCTCACAGCGGTCTGTAACTCCACTCCCAGGGGATTTGATGCACTTTTCTGGCCTCTGTGGACACCAGTTACATATATGGTGGGCAAACATATATGCAGGCAAAATACCCATACACATAACAAAATTTTAATTTATTCTTAGAAAGCACATTGCTTATGACAAAAAATGCCACCTCCATTCCCAAAATAATATACATGCATATATAGTTTAGAAATCCCAATACTTAATTAGTCTCTAAAGCATGCATACAAATACGTTTCATGCACTTAAAGATCTCCTGTGAATACCTGAGAACTCATTTTCCATTGTGGCTTTTCCACTCCCTTTTGTGTGCAAAGGTGATTTTCTAGGACCCTGTCTTGTAATATTCTGGCATCTAATTCTCAAGCAAGTCTGTTCCTGGTGTTGCTTCATTCCTATGGAACCTAGAGATACATTCCATTACATTTTTGGACCAATACCATTGGGGACAAAAGTCTAAAAGCTTAATTAAGAGCAGAGGCTTCAAAGGGGCTCTTAGAAAAAAGAATTCTATTAATACACAAAGCTTTTCTCCTTCATGAATTTCTTGACTTTTAATTGAATGAATGGCAGCTAAATTTATCAAAGAACAAAGCAGTTCACCCATACATAGTACTGTGAAACAAAAAACAAAAATCTTTTTTTCCTTTTTCTTTCATTTTAGGCATCATCTCCACATGTAACCCACTGTTTCTCAGGGCTGAGGCTACATTAAAATATTCTATAAAATATTTAACGGGGTTCATTAATAGTTTCAAAGCTGATCAACCTAGCTTTGACATAACATTTGGTTTTCACCCTAAATAGCTGTCATGGATCACAGAGCATTTTGACCAGCAGTGGACCACATTCAGCAATGACTCACAGTGATTGTATTTCTATGTGATGTGGCAGATATTAAGTTTATATGAGAACACTCTTCTGGCTGGATATGATGGTGCATGCCTTTAACAACAGTGCTCACAAAGCAGAAGCAGGCAGATCTCTATGAGTTCCAGGCCAGTCAGGGCTACATAGTAAGTCTCTGATTTTTAAAATAATAGTGAGAAGGAAAAATGGTGTAGAGTTGAAGGGAAGTAGCTGTGGAGAATACAGGAGGAAATGGGGGAAGGGAAACCATGGTCAGAATATATTGTATAGAAAAATTATTTTCAATAAAATGTAGTAATTATAACCCAAATTTGTAACGATAAGTCTTTACTCCAAAGCCACTTGAGCCTTGCCACCACTTGGGCACTTTCTGCCAGGCCACCCAAGTTCTGTCTGCCGCCACATTAAGGTCCCAAGTAATACAGAGACACTTATATTAGGTACAAATGCTGCTGGCCAATTGATTGGGATTTCTTATATGCTAGCTCAGTCTTAATTATCATAAATCTATATATTTTATAAGACTTACCTTATAGAGGACGACTTCCGCTGGCGTCCTCTTCCCAGCGGATCACATGGTGGCTCCAGAGCAGAGAACAGGAGAGAGAGGAAGAGCAAGAGAGCGACTTCCTTCTTGTCCTTCCTTATATGTGAGTCTGCCTGCAATGTCACTTCTTGCCTGTATCACAAGACTTCTTTACATTTCCCAGAATCCTCCTTAACTCCTAGTCCCGCCATTGACATCCTTAGGTTTGGTCAATCACGTTGCTGAGAATAAATATCTATAAGAGTGATAGGGAAAGTACTTCTGTGTATGTTTATCTTATTGATTGTTGAATAAAGTTCTGTTTGGACAATGAGACAAGTTAGACAGGAATAGGAGTCAAAGAGGATTCTGGGAAATGTAGTAGAGAAGTGGTGATCCAGGCAGGAAGTGACATAGCAAGGAGACTCATATTTAAGCAAGGAGAAACAGAAAGTGTCCCTTTTTCCCCTCGACTCTCTTCCTCCAGCAGCACAATGTGATCCACCAGCAAGGAAGGACACCAATGGAAGGTGTCCGATAAGATAAGTCTTATAAAATATATAGATTTATGATAGTTAAGACTGAGCTAACAGATGAGAATCCTAGTCATTGGCCAAGCAGCATTTGTATCTAATACAAGTTTCTGTGTATTAATTTGGGTCTTAACTCAGGCGGGTGGCTGGCATAAAGTGCACACTTGGCGGTGGAGCTCAGCAGCTTTCGTGGACAGATTTATCATAAGTGTGTGTGTGTGTGTGTGTGTGTGTGTGTGTGTGTGTGTGATGTTTAAAAGCCATTTACAACAACTTGGGTGTATCTGTGATCACCTGGGAAACAAATTCTGACCATGACTATGTAGATAATTCCCTGAGATACTTAACTGAGAGGTAGAGACCCACTGTAAATAGTGACAGCATCATTCCATGGGCTTGAATCCTTTACTAAATACAAAACAGAAAGCAAGTGGAACACCCAGCATTCATCTCTCTCTCTGCTTCTTCATGACAGACATTGCACTAAAATATGAATACTGTAAACCCAAATATATGGAAAACATACTTGAGAAGCAGGCGTATCTGTAGGAACTAGTAGTAAGTAAAAGGAGATGCCTGCATGGTGAAGAATGAATCTAAATCCATGTATCTCACCTTGCAGAAAAATATCAATATAAAATGGACAACAAACTTTAGTATAAGTCTGAAACTGATCAAGGAAAAACACACTTCAAGATAGAAGCTTAAGTGGGGATTTTTGGAAACAATCTACAATAACACAGAAAATAACTCCTAAATTAGCAGATAGGATTGTATCAACTTATAAAGCATTACACAATAAAGGAAATAATGATGGAACAGACTACTATGACAGGGAAATCCTTATCAACAATACATTGGGCAAGGGATTAATATCTAACATCTATAGAAAACTCCAAATATTAAATAGCTGGACAGATAGCTCAGTGGTTAAGAGCCATTTTAACCACCTCTTGAAGAGGACCAGGGGTTTAATTACCAGGACCCACAGGGCAGCTCACACTGTATTTAACTCCATTTCTAGGAGATCCAACACACCTAGTTTCCGTGGGCACCAGGAATACACATGTTACACAGACATAGATGCAGGCAAATACATACACACATAAAATGAAAATAGAGAAATCCTTTTAAAGATGGACTGTTGAATTTAATAGACAGTTCTTAAGGGGAAAAAAAGACAAATGAACAACAAATATTTTAAAACTATTGGAGCACCTGGTAAAAACAAGACTGCTGTGAGATTCCATTTCAACCCTGTTGAGAAGGGTTATCATCAAGAAAACAGAGACAAATTCTGGCAAGGAAATGAGAAAGAAACTGTTGTACACTGGCGTTGGTACTACCATATGGTCCATCTCTACTGTGCCTGAGTGTATATCTGAAGGACTGTCATTCATGGATGTCAGTGTAAAATACTTGCCCATCCGTGGTTATTGCTGTACTATGGACAAATGCCTAGATTTAAAACCAGCCTAGGAGAGCACATTAGCAGATAAATGAACAAAGAAAATGAAGCGATTATTCTGTGATGACTATTCTTCTTGGTAAACTTGACTAGGTTTGGGATCACCTCTGGACATAACCTCTGTGAAAGGACTCCCAGAAAGGCTTCACCAAAGAAGGAGACACACCTTGGGAGTGTCCAGCACCAACCTGTAGGCTGGCATCCCAAACTAAATGAAAAGAAATCAAGAGGGAGAGAGAACCAAACACCAGAGACCCCAAAGGATAAAAATATTTATGAATATTTGCATTTATATACATTTGTGTGTGTGTGTGTGTGTGTGTGTGTGTGTGTGTGTGTGTGTGTACATGGATAGGACACAGAAGCAGAAAGGGGATTATAGGGAAGGAAGAACTCTTGGGAGAGGACAAAAAGAGTAATGGAATATATATGACGTATATACAGAGAACGAGACTCTGGGAAGAAGGCAGTTGAATCAGCAAGGAGTGTGTAGGGCCAGCAGAAAGCAGTGGGTAGGGTAAGCAAAATCAAATTATAGGGCATATGGAGCTGGCTCTGTGATTAAGAACACTTGTTGTACTGGGCGTTGGTGGCGCACGCCTTTAATCCCAGCACTCGGGAGGTAGAGGCAGGAAGATCTCTGTGAGTTCGAGGCCAGCCTGGTCTCCAGAGCAAGTGCCAGGATAGGCTCCAAAGCTACACAGAGAAACCCTATCTCAAAAAACAAAACAAAAAGAACACTTGTTGCTCTTGCAGAGTACCTAGGTTTGGTTCTCATCACCTACATGGTGGCTTAGAACTGTCTTTCACTCCAGTCCCAGGGATATAACATCCTCTTCTGGCCCCTGTGGGCTTCAGGCATACACATGGTACACACAAAGTAAAAATACATGTTTAAAATAAAAGAATGTTGAAAAATCTATCCTGCTTGCAAGATGTCTTGGGGTAATGATGGAACAGAACATGTGGGAGTGGCCAACAAATGGCTGGTGCAATACTAAGCCCTTGCCTAGAATGAGTCTCAGCCCCACCAGCCAGCTCCCAAATAATGACACAAAGAGACTAATTAGTTATGAAATCTTAGCCTTATCTTAGGCTTGTCCCATAGCTCTTTTAACTTAGATTAACCTATTTATTTTAATCTATGCTCTATCTCCTGGCTCTTTATCTTATCTCTCCATCTGCTCATGCTGCTTCCTCTGTGTCTGGCTGGTGACTCCACCTTCTTCTTCCCAGAGTTCTCTCTCTGCCTTGAAGTACTGCTTATACCTCCCACCTAGGTATTGGCCATTCAGCTTTTTATTACACCAATCACAGCAACACATTTCCACACAGTGCACAAGTACCCCACAACACTTTACATGAGTTAGCCCACTCCTGACACTGCCTGGATGGCCAGGAACCAGAGGTAGTGCAGCACAGAGACCCAGGATAGAACCAAACAAGACTAGCGAAAAAAGAAAGAAAGAAAGAAAGAAAGAAAGAAAGAAAGAAAGAAAGAAAGAAAGAAAGATTCCTAATGATATTCTGCTATACTCACTGATCGATGATGCCTAGCACAATTGTCATCAAGAGGTGGAATCCATTGGTGGTGCATGCCTTTAATCCCAGCACTTGGGAGGCAGAGGTAGGTGGATCTCTGTGAGTTCGAGACCAGCCTGGTCTACAAGAGCTAGTTCCAGGACAGCCTCCAAAGCCACAGAGAAACACTGTCTAGAAAAAAACAAAACAAAACAAACAAACAAACAAAGAGGTGGCATCCAGCAATGGGTAGGAGCAGATGCAGAGGCTCACAGCCAAACACTAGGCAGCCCTCCGGAACCCCACAAAAGAGTCAGGGGAGGAATTAGAATAGCTGGAGGGATCAAAGATATCACAGGAACACAGCCCACAGAATCAACTAACCAGGGCTCATAGTGGCTCGAAGAGACTGAAGAGGAAATTACGACCCTGTATGGGTCTAAGCTAGGTCCTTCGCATATATGTTACAGTTGTGTAGTTTGGTGTTCTTGTGGGTCTCCTGACAGTGGGAGCAGGGGCTGTCTCCGAGTCTTTTGTCTGCTTTTGGTTACCCGTTTTCCTTTTACTGGGTTACCATGTCCAGCCTTGATATGAGTGTTTTGCCTAGTTTTGTTATAACTTGTTATGCCATGCTCGGTTGATATCCCTGGAAGGCCTGCTATTTCCTAAAGAGAAACAGAAGAGAAGTGGATCTGGGTGAGAGGGGGAGAAGGGTTGGGAGGAGTGGAGGGAGGGAAAACTGCAGACAGGATGTAATACATGAGAGAAGAATAAAAAGAAAAGTGCTCCCCCTTCCTCTTTCCCATTTCCCAGTAAACTGTTATGACCGAAATCACCTGTAGTAAGTTGAAAGAACTTTAATGTCAGGAAGCAGAAGAGTGCCTGCTGCAACGGTGTGTCTATGTATCTGTGTGTGTGTGTGTGTGTGTGTGTGTGTGTGTGTGTGTGTGTGTGTGTGTGTGTCTGTGTGTCTGTGTGTGTGTGTGTGTGAGTGTGTGTGTGTGTGTGTGAGTGTGTGTGTGTGTGTGTGTGCGTGTGTGTGTGCAGGTGTCTGTGTGTCTGTATCCGTCTCCTCATGTGTGTGGGGGGGGTGGTGTGTGGGTGTCAGGAGCCACAGTACACAAATGCATTAGAAGACAAAGCACAGCCTTGGGTGCCACCCCTCACCTTCTGTCTTGTTTGAGACAATGCTTCTGGCTCTTCACCTGTGCTTATGTCATGAACGCCCATGAACAGACTTCCATGGAGTCTCCAGTCCCTGTCTCACAACTAGGTACAGGATAGGAGTCCTGGAATTACATGTATGTGTTCCCACGTCAGGCTTCACGTGTGTTCTGGGAGTCTGAACTAAGGTCCTCATACAAGCATGGCAAGCACTTTATCATTGAGCTGGGACGTTTTCCTTACTGAACCTCTTGTCTGCAGCTCTTCCATTCAGAAATTGTGGGTACTCTTCATGGTTTTCTTGTCCTCCCTTTTCTCAACTGTTACAAATCAAACTCTGCTGGTGTTCCTTTGAAGTGCTTACTGGACTTCAGTAATTACTCGTAGTGATCCTTACACGTGCACTTTTTCTGAAAACTCGCGGGATTAGCAATTTTTCTGACCCAGTTTTCAAAAAGGAAATAAAAGCATGCACACATTCTAACCACACACTTGTTATGTTAAGGTAAGTGAGTGCCACCTAGTGTTAAGTTTCTGCAACTACTAAACTTAGGAATTTTACATTGTTATTAACTCTCAGTTTCTTCAAAATCCGTTACTGATGTCGAAGGCCCATGAAAGCAATGCACATGAGATAAGATTTAGCATGACACAGCCATTCACTAGGCAAAGCATATTAGCACCACTGATTTCAGAGTCTTGGACAGCTCTCCATAAGCCCTTGG
The DNA here is from genome assembly GCF_003668045.3 of Cricetulus griseus. NCBI lineage: Eukaryota > Metazoa > Chordata > Mammalia > Rodentia > Cricetidae > Cricetulus > Cricetulus griseus. The sequence goes on along the minus strand of NC_048598.1, from coordinate 19,111,894 downwards.
GCTTCTCAGAAACAAATCAGAGTAATGCTTGGACTGTATATACAAACCCCTTTCTGCCCTCTTTTTCCCATAACATTACTGTGTATGTTTATCTTATTGATTGTTGAATAAAATACTGTTTGGACAATGGCAAGCAAGGACTAGGAGTCAAAGAGGATTCTGGGAAATGTAGTAGAGAAGTGATGATCCAGGCAGGAATTGACATGGCAAGGAGACTCATATCTAAGCGAGGAAACAGGAAGTATGTCCCTTTTTCCCCTTCGCTCCCGGAATGCTCTTCCTACCCAAGGTTCTGGTTCATAGTAGTAGTAACCTCTAGCCTCTTGGTACTTAGGTTCCTGGTGCCTTCGTGGTCGCCAGGGGAAAGAGAGGTTACTACTACTATGAACCTTGGGTAGGCATTCCCCTGGCGCCCAACATGGGGCACGAACCCACGACCCTGGGATTAAGAGTCCCATGCTCTACCGACTGAGCTAGCCAGGCATGGCAGCAGTCTGTCCAGTAAGTACCAAAGTGAAACCAAAAGAGAAAAACGCAGTCACTCTACGTCACCCTGACCACGCCCTCGCAAGCGTGGTCAGGCACACCTGTAGCCAGCCCCTAAGTAGGCGTGGCTACAGCTTCCCCTACACATTACACTCCAAGAAACCATTAACACATCTCTCATTGTGGTCTTCCTCCCAACACTGTCAGTTCGCTTTTCTCCCTGACCCTTTTTCTCTTTCTTCAGATTAATTTCCATTCTACCCCTGCATTTGGTCTTAACCTTAGTATTCCTGAGTATGATAGTGACTCCTCATGGAAGAGTCCAAAGGAATACTATGAAGGTGTGTGGTGCTTGGGATCTGCCCTCAGCTGACAAGGCAGGATGGGCCTGAAGATGTGTAGAGGACCCAAGTCCAGATGGACCATGCCAAAGGTCTGTCTCGCTTTGCCTAAGAAATCACATGCAATGTGTGATGGTTGGTTTTATTATCAACTTGCCACAATTAGAATCACCTGAGTGGCACCTACCTGAGGAAGTGCCATGATTACCTTAATTGATGTGGGAAGACCAACCCCTCGTGTGGGTGGCACCTTCTTGTCAAAGCCCGGAATGAAAGGGGCATGGCTGAAAGAAGATGACAGGCCTTTTGCTTGCTTGGCCTTCCCTCTGACCTCACTGAGTTACACTGTTGCTGCTAATGATGCTTCCTTAGCTGATGTCAGAGCCTGCATTACCAGGCTTCCAGTTTCCACCAATGACCAGCATCTCTCCAGGAACCTTCCTAGTTTGGGGCACTGGGTGGGGACAGCCAAAGCACCTGCCATGAGGATTGAAGAACTGGGGATTTGACATCCTTTCCAGTGGGAGACAGTTAGCATGAGACTATTCCAAATGATGAGGCTCCCAGTCTTAAGACAAAACAACTATGGGGTCATTGGTCTCTCCGTGGTGAGACAACTGTAGTTACGATTTTAAAGCACTCCAGTAAGCAGTGTTCCTCCATGCTCTCTGCTTCAGTGCCTGCCTTTGCTTTCTCTCCACGATGAACTTTTCTCCCCAAAGTTGCTTTTGGTCATAGTTTTTATTGCAGCAAAGGAAAGAAAACTAGAACACACTCAGTCGATACCTGGTCTACTCTAGGACATCTGTGAAACTCATCCCTAGAAAAAAAGGACCTTATGACCCATGAATGAACCAGCAGTTTCTCAATTCTCCCTCCACGGCTGTCCCTGCCCCTTACTGTTCTGCTTTCCACTTTTGCTGAGGAGAAGTCAACTGTATCTGTTCTTCAATGGCCTGACCCACTCTCACACAGCCTCACACCCTGAACGTGTGTCTGGGAGGTTTGTAGTATACCTAAAGATTGTCCATGCCAGGAGCAGGGGCAAGGACATAGTTGAACACACCTGCAATGCCAGAAGGATAGACCATTAGAAACAAACAAAAAAAGCTAGACTTTGAACAAAAACCAAAAACACTCAATAGAAAACCCTGGATTCTATTTCTAGCAGGCAGGCAGCTTCCACTACCATCTATACTTCTCAAAAAAATGACAACAGCAAAACAAGAGGGGGTGGGAGGAGGAAGAGGAGAAGGATAGAAGCCACTTAAGCATCAGTGGCCTTGATGGACTGGCAATCTCAAGGGTGGACGGTTTTTCTCTCTTTCTCCTGTTCTGTTCTCTCCTGCTTGCTTTCACTGAATGTAGCCATGCATATTTTCTGAGATTTTCTCTGTCCTTAGCCATAGTTACTGCTCTCTACGTTTGCACTCACCCAACACATATTGCTGAATCCACCCCACAAGGAATTGGGCTCTCTGCAGCGCCCTCCCCCCTCTCTCTGTTTACAGCCTTCTAAAGTATTCTTTCTTTTCTCCTGAAACTCTGGAGCCTTTCTGCCACCAGGCACCTCAGAGCAAGGCTGCTCTCCAACTGTTCCTGGTTTATTCTCCAAGGATTCTTGCAGTCAATTCATGGGTGTCATCTGCTATTTTCTGAAATCTACACCAGCCTTTGCTTGCTCTGAAATCTACACCAGCCTTTGCTTACTAATGCAAAAGATCTCTGGACATTTGGGGAGTTTTGCAGTGTTTTCATAACACATTTACCTCAAGTTGCCTGTCCTTTCTATAACTTGGGTTTTAAGATGGGTACCACTTGGAATTGGGAGAAAGAAAAGGCTGGGAATGTTTGAGCCAAATACATAGGACTGGCTCCTAAGGTGTGTGCCCTAGAACTACAGTTTCCTTTGTTCTGGGAGTTACTAAAAGCTGGGAGAGCCAGGTGTACAGGCTGTGGCAGAAAGTGAGCTCACAATTCCAATAAGGTTTCACTCCTGAGCGTGGACAGGGCTACAAGTTCTGTACACGGTACACAAACAGCAACTGCTAGTCATATAAAAAAGGGCAGAGACAGATGGGCTGTATTGACGATCCCATCTTAGTAACAATAAAAACAGCTTATCCATGCTGGACAGCCGTGGAGGGAGAATTGAGAAACTGCTGGTTCATTCATGGGTGCTGTCTCCATGCCTTGTGATGGATGCTATTGAGGCTATACTGGAACCAGTGTTCTTTCCAGCCATGAAGCCTCTCGTAGTTATCAAACCAATAGCCACACAAGACAGAGTGCTAAAAAGGACTATCCATTTTGTGTCCTGGCACACTGATAGCACCATGGGGGCAGGCAGCTACGGCCACACAAATGAACACTGGTCCTATGTGGCTGGAGAGGGAAAGGGGCAAGTGTTATCAGTTGGCCAAGTTGAGAACAGAAAGCAATAACTCTTGTCACTTGGTCTGTGAGCACTGACTGCAATACTGAGAAGCCTGACTTTATAGATAGCCCAGTAAGAAAAAAGAACTATTGGGTTCTGGGTCAGCTAATGTGGGGACAACAGGTATGAAAGAAAATATATAACATGATTCAAGAAGGGCCAGAGCCCCCAGTACTTGTAGAAGCCTATTGAGTCCTGGAAATCAGAAAGCATGTCTCCTTAGATTTTTTTCCCCCCTGGCTGGCTGTTGTCTCTTGGAGTCCTGCTCTTTTCTGAAGAGGAAGCAGAGGGAGTTGAAAATGCCGGGATAGAGCTAGGAGAAATGTGGGGAGGGAAAACTTGTTGGGATGTATTGTATTAGAGAGGAATCTATTTTCAATTTTTAAAAAGTGCACAGAAAAGAAAGAGAGAAGGAGAAAGGAGAAAAGTAAACAGATAAAGATATTTGCATACATCTACCGCTAGAGGGTGCTCACTGCGTTCATATGAAGTGTGGTGGAGGCGAGAATGCAGGCTGAAAACTATCTAAAGCCACTGGGGTTCTGATGAAATAGTCTGACTTTCGAGTTGCTGTCCAAATACATGACGCTAATTTCCAGTTGAAGAGGATTTAGTGCTACATTTGGGGGAAGAATGCAAGTTGACCTGTCCCATATGAGCCTGGCAAGGAGCCTACACAGGGACTACACCTGTCCGTAAAAGCTGCATATGTTCCTTCGTCTGTATGGGCGCTTCAAAGGACTCTTGAAAGCATTGCCTGTAATTCAGCAATTGGTGATGCCAACATCAGGGTCTTATCTAACTCAATGTTATATATGGGTACCATTCCCCACCATCACCCTCACCCCCAAATTGCTAGTCACAAGGACATTCATTTCACATACATGCTCAGAACTGGGAAGAGAAAACCCAAGGACACTGGGCTAGATAGACTGGTAAAAATCCAGGCTGCTAAAGACTTTAAATTGAGAAGTCACCCTGAATGACGAGAAAAAAAAAAATTCTCCCAGCCACCATAGGTTACTGAATAAAAAGTCCAGAAAGAAGGATGAGTTTTCTTGATATAAGCTGTTGGTCAAGGAGACCACCAAAGCCCCATATACACCACAGGCTGTTCCCCCTGCCATTGGTTACAATCCAAAATAAATGGTAAATCCCTAGTGCTGAAGACATTGTATGCGCTGATCTCAAAACATGAGAAGTAAAGGCTGTGTGGAAGCTACTGGGGACTAATTGTCATCAGGCCTTTCCCCTGACTATGGACTTCATGTGTTATGCTGACAACGATAAGCTAAATGTGCCTGCTGGAAATATGGGCACACCTGTTATGGGTGCAGCCCAACACTCCTTGATTAGTTTTAAGGCTACAGGAGAAAACCTAAAGTTTGATACTGTAACCTATGGCTGATCATATTCCACAGCAGGGAAACTACTACTATTGCTGTGTTAGACAGAGGTGATATGTCTGTGAAACCTCTCTCTAAACTTATGCCTGTAGGTCACTAATATTATCATCTGTAGCTGAAGCGTTGATTACATGTAGTGGTAGTTGCTGAAGAGACTCATAACCAGTCAAACTCCTGTCTGTGTGTGTGTGTGTGTGTGTGTGTGTGTGTGTGTGTGTGTGTGTGTGTGTGTGTGTTCTGTGCCTCTCAGATTAAGTATTCATGATCTCATATACTCTACTTTTCCCTACCCCCAATATTAGAGTGACTTGGACCACCTGGTCTAGGAAATAGAGCCACTCATGCTGGGACATATACATTCACTAGGACAGCATGCTATGCTTGCACACTCAATAATGGGGCACATGTTAGTAGTATACTCAGATGTTTAAAGCAACACATGAAATAGAACATTTGGATGCCAAGGGTGTCTGTGCCTTGGGTCTCGCCCTCACTATTGTGGTTGCCCTGTTAATTAGAGTTTCTATTGTTCGAAGGTTAAGTGTCTGTTGTTGTGGCAAGCTGGTCCAAGTCCTAGAAGAGTGGAAGTAAATGTAGATGACAGCCCCTACAAGACTCAGGGAACACTGAAAAGTAGGAGGCAGACTGTAAAAACAGGAGGGAGGGAGGCAGAGAGGGGTGCTCTGTATTATAACTAGTTACTCCAAGGTTTATATATAGCCAACGCCATGTTGATGCAGAACAACTCTGGGAGCCTACAAGAAACTGGGGCCCACAGTCATGGCAACAAAGCCAGCAGAACATTGCGTAGGTGGTTAGGTCTAAGGTGATAATAATGAGGTTATTGGCATTCCCTCTTAAAGAGAAGCAGGGCAAGTAGGCAACTCATAAGACCCTCTACTGAGATTTGAATGACCACTCCCTCCTGACAACTGCAAATAGTGCTGAATTATATGATTTTATTTTAAGGCTGGGCATGGGACTTGGCTGTCACACAGCTCCCTGTGAGTTCCCACGATCCCATAAGTAAACCAATGTAATCATTCATTTGCCATGTGACATTTGATGAACTCTTTCATTGGCCTGCTGACTCTATCTCTATTTGGCATGAGTAGATGGCTCTTTTATGTCATCCTAGGAATGTCATCCAGCATCTAGAATGGTTATTCTGCTTGGTTTCCTTATTTGAGATTTCTGTAACTTATGTTGCTGCTATTATTCCTGAAGACTTTTCAAAAACAATGTTGAGCACGTGCTCCTGTCTGATGCTATAAATCATTTAATCTAGTCAGTTATCCCATTCCTTCTGGGGTTTGAATTGTTGGGTTTATAGTGCTGAACACTATTATTCTTGTTTTGTCCCCAAATGTCAATGTTTCATAAACATTTTACACATTCAAAAATGTATTGTACTGAATATTAAGGAAGATTCCAAATTTACTAGCAAATGTCAATGGCGTATTTGAACCACCTGGTCATTCACACATTCATACCTGTTTCTTATAAATATTCATCCTTACTTATTTCCATGTGAGTATATTGACAATTTTCCCTGTGCCCTCCTCTGAAGAAATAGTTTTCAGTCATTTTACCATGTTTATTAATTTATGTATTTCTTAATTTTTAATTTTTAAGGGACATTTGGCACATATGTTCATTTTCATTTATAAGATGCTAAGTGTTTTCTCCCAGGGTGGTGATAAGGAACAGGATCGAACACAGGATAGGTTATTAACTGGTAGTTTATTAAGAAGTTATACTCACAAGGGCACTCCAAGCCGCCAAGATCCCAGATGCTTCCAAGACCTGGCCTGAACCCTGAGAGAGAAGAGGAGCGCCTTCTGTCCTCTCTCTTCATTCTAGGGGTACAGGTATCCAGGGTCTCTCCCTACAGGGTGGATTTTTTTTTTTGATATTTCTTTTTTTTTTTTTGGTTTTTCGAAACAGGGTTTCTCTGTATAGCTTTGGAGCCTATCCTGGCACTCACTCTGGAGACCAGGCTTGTCTGGAACTCACAAAGACCCACGTGCCTCTGCCTCACAAGTGCTGGGATTAAAGGCGTGTGCCACCAATGCCTGGCCTTTTTTTTGATATTTCTATTATCCTTTTTGATTATGAAAACTGCTCTAAATTATTTTATTGTTGATTCTTTCTTAATGTTCATTTTATATAACTTTAAGTCTGAGAACCTTGAATTACAACCTAGATTTTACATTTTACCAGATGTTTGACAAAATATTATTATAAAAGGTTTAAAATTATTTTTAAAATATTGTATCTATATTCATGAAAAGGATTTATCTTGGATCTGTGACAATGTTTGAAACTATGGGTCATCATATTAAGTGAAATAAGCTGGCACTGAGTAACAAGTCAAACATGACCTTACATAGATAGAGTCTAAAGTCCTTCATCTCACTGAAGTTGAGGGTGAAACAGCAGTTACTACAAGCTAGTACCCTTAAAAGGAACAGATATGAGGAAACATTGCATAGTAAATACCAAGATACAGAGAGTAACCACTGTCCTAGCAGCTTCTATACTCCCAGCAGAACAGTCCATTAAACTCTGTTTACAGCATTCTAGGGCTCCTGTAACCCACAACTCCACACATTTTCCAAATGACTCCCACAAATAAGTTCTAAAGACCTGTGGAGGACATGGTCAGGTTTATGGCAGTCATAATCCCACTTCTTGATAACAAATTTCTGAGTTAGTTCTGCTCCTTAATTCTGTGACCAAATACATAACAAGAAGCAATATAAAGGAAGAACTTGTGTTTGTTTGTTTGTTTGTTTGTTTGTTTTGGGGGGGCGTTTTGTTTTTAGCTCAAATCCTGGCTGGAAAGGCATAGTGAACCACGAGGATGCCTGATCAACATATGGGTGAATAAGGAGGTAGAGAAAGGAGAATTCTGTCACTCGGCTCCATTTCAGTTTCCCTCTTTAATCATTCCAGTATTCCTTCATAGGATGGTGTCCTGGTTAGTTTGGTTGTCAACTTGATACACCCTAGAGTCACCTGGGAGGAGGAAACCTCAATTGAAAAATTCCCTCCATCTGGCTGGCCTGTAGCAATGTCTGCAAGAGATTTTCTTGACTGATGTTTGATAAGTAAGGGCCACACTCTCTGTAAGTGGCATCACATCTAGTCAGGTGGGCCTGAGCTATAGAAAAAGATAGTTGACCAAGCCAGAAAGCTAGCCAGTAATCAGCATTCCTCCATACTTTCTGCTTCAGCTCATTCTTAAATTCTAGCCTTGACTTCCCCAATAATAGATTAGGACCTGGAAGTACAAACCCTTTCCTCCTCTGAGATGCTTTTGCTCATGGTGTTTATTGAAGCAATAATAAAGCAACCTAGAGCAGATTCTCAAGAGAAGATGCAATATCCAAGATGTGTCCTCTCAATTGTCTCTAGAAATACTCTCCCAAACATATCCAAACTTGTGCCTTACTAGTACCACAGGTATTGCTTAATCCAATCAAGTTCATAACAAAATCAAACATGTCACAAAGTTACTGGAGGAAGCAAAAACAGAGATCCAGAGGCAAGGTGAAGCTAATCCAGTGATGGACAGATGGGACAGTTCCCACGGTCCCATCATCAGAAACTATTTCCTGCTGATGGGAGCTGCTGTAGAAATCTTGAGATGGAAGGCCTTAACAAGATCAGAAAATATAATTTCTTATGCTTTTTTCCAAAGACTGAAATAGGCACTTACATACTGGTATGAATACAGTAAATTAAGTGGCACCCAAACAGGAGAAATAAAAGGAAAATGGCAGTACTAAGCATACGGACTTGCATTCAATAGGGACTGTTTTTAGCCAGTTACTGAAAGGATCCATTCCTCAGGCACATCAATAGCAGCTGTGTGCTTAAGTAGGTCCTTCACAGCTTCAGTTATGCCTTTTGAAAGATTGATAATATAAACTCAACACTTCTTAATATGAACACAAGCTGTCCTAAGGACAGCAGTCAAAATATGGGAGGCCATCAGGTTTGGGAAAACCACTTTACAAGTTTGTGTTGTCTCATCATTGAAGAGGATGATATTCTGTCAGGTTTTATTCAAAGTGGCTGCTGTGCGCTTCCTAGAGCTTCTACTTACAATTTCAACCCAGTGATAGCAGCTCCTGAAGTGCTGACAGCTGTGGAGTAGACTACTAACAAGCTCTCTTACAGGCCGTGTTGACTTTCACAGAGTCCTGGTCATGGGGAGTACTGGCAAAGAGAAGCAATGCATCTTGGAAGGAACTGGGACCCTCGTTACATTTCCTTAGCTAATTCTATGGCAAACTGGGCCACTCACAGCTTGCATAAACCCACAGTGATTGCCATGGTACTGAATATGCCTCTATCATATTGGGATTATTTTACAAGCTAAGCCACATGGATGCACTTTGAGTGGTATTCATGCAACACACTTCTTGGAGATGGTGTCCAAGCCATCATTCAGAAAGTACCATGAGTATCATTTAGTTTTTTCAATGCATAGGGCTGCTCTTTTTTTCTAGCTGAAAATTTTTGAAAGTTAGCTATCCAAATCTATCAGGAACCCCACAACCCACACTGAGATTTTCAAATCAAGGTTTTAAAAAAGCTGTTTTGCTTCAGCCACTGTTAGAAACATTCCAGGGTCCTCTTAGTAAGAGGAAAGTGTCAAGCACTCTCTAACATGCTAATGGAAAAGTTACTTTTCCAGATTCAAGTCTATTTGAAGAACTCTTGCTGTATAATTGGATGCTCCTGGCCTGGTCATGGTTATCACAGGGAGAGCTTTCCCTATCTAAAAGCCAGACAATTAAACTCAAAAATTGAAGATCCTAATCTTCAAGCAGCTTAGACTGATTAATTTGGAGTCAAGAAAAACAGAAAGCATAGGCTGGCTGCAATATAATTCTTGATTATCTAAAAGATATCACCTGGGTTTCTTCTTTTCTTTTCTTGGTTGACAGAGTCTCACATAGGACAATCTGGACTTGAACTTTCCATGTAGCATAGAATTAACTTGAACTCCTGATCCTCCTGCCTCTCGCTCCAAAGTGTTAGAATTGCAGACATGAGTCACTACGACCAGCTTAGGTTTTCTTTTTTTTTTTTTTTTTTCCAAGAGGTTACTTGAGTCTTCCGTGGAGGTTTCCACCTAAGGTAGAGGGATCATGAGTGTAACTTCTTGCTAGTGCGTCCACAGCTGACAGCAGCAACTTTCAAGAAAACATGAGCGGTTAGGGACATCATCAGAGCTTGTCTGTCTCTCTATTGATTTGGCTCCTGGACCCTGATTTCTCCATGTCTGTCTGTCTATCTGTCTGTTTGAGACAGTATTTCACTATGTAGCTATGGCTAACCTGGACTCCCTATGTGGACCAAGATGGCCTCTAACTCTCAGAACTCTGCCTGCATCTGCCTCCCAAGTACTAGAATTAAGTGCCAGTGTCACTGTTCCTTGCTTTTCCATGTCTTTGTCATAATTAATTCTTCTGGTTGACAGAGATACAGAGTGTCCTTAGGGCTTGGTTTTATCATAAAGGAAGCAAACTTACGAATAGAGTTTAGAACTTTATTATTACATTTGATTAATTTTATTTTCATATTCAAAATGTGGGAACAGTTTCCCTCTATGAATATCTGAAGTCCTTTTTGATAATTTCATGGGGGCTTAATTGTAGCTTTCATCTTTGAGCTTCCCTCATATGTGAAGTTCAAAGCTCATTACTTTTCTCATATTAGACTAATCTCTTAATGTATTCTGGCTAAGTGTCATGGCTCATCGTTTCCATCTTTCTGTTGGTTAAGTTCCAAGTGACATGGATTTCCAATGGATTTTTAGGGCCTCATTCACCTGCTGCATTACCTTGAGGACAGGGGCAGGGCAATTATCACTTTGAATAGCATCAGGCATACCAGTTAGCAAAGCTAAATGTCCTTTAGCAAGGCTGAAGATTTTCTTATTCCAGGAGATATGCTTCAATGTAATTTAAAATAATGTCAATAAAACTGGTAGATTTAGATGTTCCCACTGGCCTGCCAGCTAGCAACTTTTCTTGATGCCACAGGCAATGCATGGTAACCACCTCTTTTTGCATGAGTACAACCTCTGGGAGTTTTCATATCTCCGGATAAGTGCTTACATCCTTATGATTAAAGGTGAGAAGTCCTCTCTGTGTGTCCCCTTGGCACAACAATTAAGTGGCATACCTTGAGTCACTTTGAATGTTAGTGGTTTTATCTTTTGAAAGTTTTAGGATAGGTAGGATTTTAGTTGGGGGGTGGTAGAGGAGGAAGGGAGGGAGAAGAGAACTGAGATCGCCATGTAATTGAATCTTGTTTGTAATTTAAATATATAAAAAAAACAAAAAAAGAAAGTTTTAAATGTCCATCATTGAAACTTCTGAGCAAACATACCTGCCAGAAAGAGGTTTTAATTAGTGATATATTTTACAGTCACTGTTTCATATCTAATGTAGACTTTATCATGATCCATGAAGCTGGATTTTAACATTTTTATTATATTTATTATTTTGTGTGTATATGTTCAGAAGAAAATTTGTGAGAATCAGTTCTCTTCTTCCATTATGTGGGTCCCTGGAATTGAAGTCAGCTTTTCAGGCTTGGTGGCAGGCACCCTAACTTGCTTTCATGAACCTTCTTGCCACCCTGAAGCCATTTTTCATCCAGGAAGACCTCTCAGTCTTTGTGGTCAAATAGCTGGCCTATCAGTCCTAGCTAGTGATAAAAGACAGCATCAAGGATTTCACACATTCATTGCTCACAAGAGCTCACTCAGTTCCTGTGGGTGGCAGAAAGTAGCTGGGTTTAAAGCTGGTGTTCTTTGAAAGGTCAAATTAAGTGATTTAACAAGAGAGAGCAATTTGCCCAGCTCCCTGGTATTAAGTCAGTATCTACAATTTTTTTTCGAAGAGGTTTCAACCTTGATGTGTCATATACCCAGTGATAGGGTTGTTCAAGTAGTAGTTTCTTAGCTTGATTTAGCACATTACAGAATAGCCGGTACTGAGTGGATGATACGAGGAGGGTATCCTTTGGCCACTTGATTTAATTGATTTAAATGTTTCCAGTGTAAGGCAAACTCAAAGCAAATGTCAATCAGAGGCACACACTTGTAATCCCAGCTGAGACAAAAAGAGGATCAAGAGGTCAAGGGCACATATCTAGCCATCCTGTGTTACATACTGAGTTCTAGTCAAGCCCAGGCTGCAAAGTAGTGAGGCCTTATCTCAAATATAATAATAATAATAATAATAATAATAATAATAATAATAATAATATGAAGTAAAGCAATTCAATGTTCTATTAAGAAAATTGAAGCCTCAAAATCTTTGAAAAAATGGAAGGCGATTACCCTGAGCTAGATCAGAGAGTAATGAGGGGTGAATATCATCAAAATATACTACATAAGAAAATGTCAAGAAGAAACCCACTATTATGTGTAACCAACACACTAACAGGCTTTATGTTAATTTGTTTCAGAAAAAAAAATAGTGTCTTGTGTAAAGTCCCATAGAAGCCATTTTTATTTTCCTCACATTAAGTAGCTACATCCTGCAGGAGCCTGCCATTCCCAGAAAGCCTCACAACTGAAGATTCTGGAGACCTCAGTGTCAGCAATAAGCTTATTTCTAGTCACTCATTGAGTTTTATTGACTTTGCTGTAACTGGAATCTCAAACAACTTGTTCCTTGCAGCTCTGTATTTATAGAAGACACCGTAGACCCACATCCAGTAGAATGACAGAGTCTGAATGGTGTTTTCTAGTAAAAACTCGCAAACTGGCCTAATTATCAGCCATTTATATATTGTAAAAGGATCCCCTGACTTAATTGCAGCCTTCTCAAATCTTTACCCAATGTCTCCCCTAAGTTCATATATAAGCATATGAATCAGTGCAATTCTTCCAAACTGTATTAAGATGGATTTTGACTTGGAGTCTTTTCATTTGAAGGCAAAAAATAACCATGACTCACTGTCTAGGGAACTGCAAAAGAATGCAATTTCAGAATGAGGACAGTGAACCATTTACACTCTGCTGGTGAAGCATTCTGAACAGTCTAAGGATGGGGCACTGCAAAGGCTGGATAAAATTGTGCTTCAAAAATATTGGAATCATGGGTTAGATTTAGTTGAGTACTTCCCACTTGGAAGAGTACTGAATTAAGTATGGATTGGTTCATCTTCTAAGAGAACTTTCATTGGTATGGACTTTCAGCTTCTCCCAGAGTTCCAGCAGGCTATAATGCTGGTTCGACAATCTGGTCTATTTCAGAGGGTATTAGCTTATCCTGTGTTGTGTTAGTTGTTCTTGGATGTCAGCTTGACTGGATTAAGATACATCTGGGACTGGGCTGAGAAGATTGCTCACAATTAAAGTGGCTGCCACCCAGGCAAGAGGACCAGAGTTTGGAATCCTGGAACCCACATGAATTCCCAGGGAGCATAGCAGCTTGCCTGAAATTCTAGTCTCAGGAGTTGACATGGGAATGAATCCCCAGGGCAAGCTGACTAGTGAGACTGGCCATATTGGTGAGCTCTGCATTTGATTGAGAGGCCTGGCCTCAAACAATCAAGTGGAAAAGCATCCAAGGAAAACTCCTGACAATCTGGCATGTGCACACGAGCCCTCACACTCATGCTAACAGGCTTATACACATGCACGTCACAAACACAAAAACATGAAAGGGGCAGAGAGACAACTATGATTGATGAAACACACCTGTAACATTCCAAAGAGGACTGTCCAGTGGGCTTGGGAGGGAGAAAGATAACTTCAGTGTGGGCAGTTTCTTTCAGTGAGTGACCCAGATGAATGAGGAAGCCAAGGAAAAAGCAGCCTGGATAGATCTGTGTTTGCTTCTAACTGAAGACATCTACTTCTGTGACTGTGATCTTCTACTGACATCAGAGTTTAGCTTCCCTGAGTTTCCAACAAGTAGTCAATAGCTGCATTCTCCAGGTTTTCATCACTGGACTGCACAAGCATCCCTCTTCTTAGCCGGTGTATTGAGAGACTAACCAGCTGGATGAAAATCCCATTAAGAATAAAACCATACATATTCTATCAGCTCTAGTGCTCTAAAGAAGCCCACCTAATCCATATTGCTACAGAGATAAGGGGCCTTGAAATTACATCACTTTTGCTTGCATTTGCTACCTCTCTGGAAGGGATATGTGAGCATTAGATTTATATAAGAAGTCTACATCTAAAAGTGAAAATGAACATTCTGGTTGTGTGTTCTTTGGAAAGATTCAAATTATATGCCTATCTACTAGACTGCACTCCAGGGGCTGTAGAAAAGGCTGCTCAGGGATTTTCTGCTTCTCAAAGAGATAAGCACAATTCAATTAGTCTTTGGGGGCTTGTGTTGACTAAGAGTTTTTTGGCTTGTATCCTATTATTAGTTGCCCCCAGGTCTTCTATGAAGAAATAATGGTTGGAGCACCTTTAGTCCCTAGTAAAGTCATCATCTAATCCTGCTATCTGATACTCTGACTATCAAGCTTATGTCTATTCGTGCATGGTGGCAATGACTTTTCTAATGACCATTCGATCATAATATGCACAATGATCTTTCCCTGAGGGCCTTATGAAATTCTCAAGAGTTCCAGGTCCAGGTGTTGACCATGAATGAAGATGGTAGCTTGCTCATCTCAACCTTCTAACCTTTCCAGTTGTTAGAAATTTTACAGGCTGTGGTGATTGGCTGGGGAAAGTTTCCTGCCCATAAGCCCCTTGGGTGAGAAAACAATTACAATACATCCAAAGTTACTTGTGTAGAACAAGAACACAAATATGAGACGTACTCTTTTTTCTCCAGCTCTACCTCAGCCCACTACTAGCTCATTGGATGTTTTCAAAAGTAAGAGGAGGCAAACATTTTGGAGTTCAGCAGCAGTTGAAGTAGCTGGATTGTGCAATGTCCTTGGCACCAACAAGAAGTATAGCTGCAAATCTGGCTCAGGTTCTCTCTCCTCCATCTCCCAAAGTCTCTTGATACAAGGATGGGAAGGCACTGGAAACATGAGAAAATCTTTGCCAGAAACATGAGAAAATCTTATCTTGTTGGTTTGGTATAGACCCATGGAGCCCACAAGAGTTGATAATGTGAGGGATCAGTATCCTGTCACTTCAGGCTTTCCTGTCACATTCCACTTCAATGACAATTGCCCTGTTTCTCTACAGTGAGCCGCCTATGTTGGCTCTCTTGATAGATTTTAAATGAAAAGACTGCTTCAGTCTCACCAACACATCAAAGAAATCATCTCTCTTGATACTGCAGCATCTCCTTTGGCTAAGAAAACCTCAAAATGCGGTACATCAAAAGGGGATGGAGGACCTACTGGGAGAAAAGGAACTGTAGGATTCAAAATCATTGGCAATAGTCTACTCAGTTTCAATATCCCTGTTGTCATTCAGCAGGGATTTTAGCATTGATGTCTGGGAACTTTGTTATGTAAATTTGGCCCCTTAGAGCAAACTTTATTGTGTACAACCCATAAAGCAAAAACACATTTCTCAGTTTTGAAGAAATAATTCTAGCTATAAAATTATATAGAAATCCAATGACCTATCCAGAGGTCACCTCTTCTTTTCATCTAGTGTATATTTAGGCTGCATAGTAGTATTATAATACACCATCTTTTCCTTAGTCGTAGGCTCATAGCTATAATTAAACTAGTCACCTGGAATTTTCCCTAAGGGCCTCCTGATAGTACAGTTAACAATTTTCACAGCTACACAAATTGCAATAGTGACCTACTAGACATCCTGGCTTCTTAATGTATATCTCAGCTCTTTTTATACTTGGCCCATAGAAATTTATAGTTCTCTGTCTAAGCACAAATTACCTAAACCAACACTTCCTGAGATAACTGAACTACAAAAGAAACAAGAAGGGCTGGAGAGATAGGTAGCTCGGTGGTTAAGTGGTTAAGAGGACTTACGGTTCCTGCAGAGGACCCAGGTTCAATGGGTCCTCTGGCACCCACATGGTAGCTCACAACCATCAATAACTCCAGTTACAGGGCCGATGCCCTCTTCTGACTTCTACAGACTCTGACATACACATGGTGTGCATTCATGCACACACAAATGAAAATAAAATTAAATAAATCAAAACTAAAAAAAGAAATGGACCTTAGTTCTAGTAAAAATTCAAATATCCTTGTCAAAAACATAATCACCTAAGTCCACACTGACCTCAAAGAACTCAGACAACAAAGAACCAAAAACAAACAACAAAAAAGCCAACAATGAAACTTCAAAAATTATTTCCAGTGACAAGTGGCATTAACTGGGATCACCTCAGAGTTCATAGACAAGGGACAAAAGCAAGATTTGACATGACTGATGGAGAAAGCACTTACCAGGTGGCCATACTCCAAAAGCACTCGTTCTCAACCTTCCTAATGCTGTGACCCTTTAATACAGTTCCTCATGTTTTGGTGACCCCCAACCATAAAATTATTTCACTGCTACTTCATAACTGTAATTTTGTTACTGTTACGAATTGTAGTGTAAATATCTGACATGCAGGATATCTGATATGCTACCCCCCAAAGGTGTCATGACCTACCAGTTGAGAACAGGGCTCTAAAGGCTGGTAATTAAAATACTGGCTTCTTTCTCTCATTATATAGAGCAGAAATCAGCTAGTATTAGCCACCATGCAAGGGTAGGAAAATGTCCTTGGAATATCGGTAATTCCCATAGGTTCGTGGGGCAATTCCTTCATTTCTCTCATTTTGGGGACACATTGTGAGTGGCTCAACTTCCCCTAGGTTTACTTATCAAAGCTAAGCTTTCCCCCCACCCCTAGAGTTTTAGAACAAAAGCCAGTACTAGGAGGCCCAAAGAACTAGAGTCAGCCACTTAAGAAGTACACAGATTAAAGAGACATACTTGTGGCTGAAGAAATGGCTCAGCAGTTAAGGGCACTGTCTGCTGTTCCAGAGGACCCTGGTTCAATTCCCAGCACCCACATGACAGCTCACAGCTGTCTGTAACTAACTCCAGTTCCCGGGGACCCCAACACCAATGCACATAAGATAAAAATTAATAATAATAATAAAAAGAGAATAAAAGAGACAAGTAAAGTGGAAGGCCCAGAAGGAGATTGATTTAACATGCCCACTGGGAAGGTATAGTTAATGGGGCATGGTGACCCCATATCCATTTGTAGTACCCTCACATGAGCTTCAGAGTACTGACAGAAGTGTATTGTATTTGTACATATTTAGCTAATGCTCATGTATATCACTGTTGAAATCCATGGCACAAGTGTAGAGGTCAGAGAACAACTTGTAGGAGTTTTGGTTCTTTCCTTCCACCCTGTGGAAGATTGAACTCACCAAGCTGGGTGGCAAGTGCCTTTACCCACAGCGCCACCTCACAAGCCCTTGACAGAAATTTCAATGGAGAAAGAAATGGGGCAAGAAACATGGATAACTAAGCATTCCTGGTCAACGTATAGACTGGTTGATGATTATCTCAGCTCTTGTCCTGTGGAGTGGTCCAAATATGTTATTATTGCTATTACCACTGTAATGGAGTAGTCTGGTTTCCCAAATATGATTGCTGCTATACAGTACTCAGTACAATACTTCTATACAGTACACAAACAAACACCATCATTGGGCAATGATCTGTCCAGGAATACTCACTCTGCTTACCTGTTTCAGTCCCTCATCATTAAGGTCCTGTTACTCCTGGAATCCAAAGTGACTACAAGACAAAACAAATCATGAGAAATTATTAAAGAGCAGATGGTGGCCATTGCCCTCCTTCAGTAGGAAGACACCAACTGACTACTATGTGCACTTTTCTGGGGTGGGGGGCTGTAGTATGCATACTACTCCCATTAGAGAGACACCCTGAGAGTCTGTATAAGTCTGTGAGTCTTTGATGTCCCTCCTTCGTGTCTGTATGCCTCACCATTAGCTGTTCCAGTTCATGTATAACAGTTGTTTTTTCCCAAACAATGGTTAGCTGAAATCCCACTCTTTTCTTCTGGGCATTTTCTCGCATGTATAATCAGATTATCTGCAGCAATGATGTGACATAAACATTGAAACATTCATTTCATATGAACAGATGTGTTGGTGGGAGTGATACTGTTTGCCTGATGGAATCGTCTTCTATAACAATGATGGAATCAAGTGTGTATCATGTGTGCTAAGCACAGACCCTACCACTGAGCTACAGCACCAACTTCATGCTGTAGTTTTGACATCTAAATGTGTGTTCATGGGAAAACAGATTATAGTTCGAATTGCTTCAGTCCAGGTGCACAGTTCATATTCTGACATATTTCCCAGCTCGTCCACCAGCTCACATCTGCCTCCTGCTCTTACCACAAATTATCTGCTCCAAGGAGTTCCCCCTTATTTTGATACATTCCTATTTTCATCTTTTTTCTATGGATCCCCATGTAAGTTGGATTCAGTTGGCATCTGCATACATTTCTGACCCTGCATCCTCCTACGTGTGGCTCACTCTCTACTCCATCCAAGCCTGTCTTCTGACTACACCCTTTGTCTCTCTCACCCACTCCCAAGCTACAGCCCTTGTTTACTGTTGACCTTTATGCTCAGGACTGCTTCCCACGGACATTCATAAACTTCCCTACTTCACTGCCTCAAAATCCTATTCCCAGAAGGTCTTTCTAGTCCATAAGGAGGTTGGCTTTGTGTCTACAAGTTACACCATCAGCTAGTCAGCTCTTGTATAGATATTTACTTTTGCTCCTTGAAAGGTTTTACTTACAGCCTTAATATTTTTTCGGAATAATTTCTTTCTACTTATCAAACTATTTGCAGCAACAGATGTTGAATTAACATGTACATTTAAATTCTTATTACATTCTTATCTCTCCCCCTCTCCCCTTCTCCCCCTCTGTCTTTCCTTTCATCGCCCCCTTCTCTCTCTCTCTCTCTCTCTCCCTCTCTCTCTCTCTCTCTCTCTCTCTCTCTCTCTCTCTCTCTCTCTCTCTCTCTCTCTCTCTCTCTCTCTCTCTGTATACAACCAAAATGCATGAATTAATTTTCTCCTTCCCACCATGTGGGACCTGGGTTTCAAACTCAGGTCTTTAGCCTTGGTAGCAGGCACCTTTATCTATCGAGCCCTGTTGCCAGCCCTGGGATATATTTATTTTTATTTAAATGAATCAAATGTGTGAACACCAGTGGCAATACCAAAATGATGGTAATATGCCCCAGTGAAACAGAATGAACTTTGCATGTTTGCTGAAGCATGCGTACACCCAAGACCTTAAACAATCATCCCCCCCCAATAGGCGTGACAGATTGATATTCCAGAAAACTGTCTTTATTCTAGACATAAGAGCATCTGATTTTTTTTTCTCGAGATAGGCTTTCTCTGTGGCTTTGGAGGCTGTCCTGGAACTAGCTCTTGTAGACCAGGCTGGTCTGGAACTCACAGAGATCTTCCTGCCTCTGCCTCCTGAGTGCTGGGATTAAAGGCATGTGCCACCAACGCCCGGCTGAGCATCTGATTCTTATAAGTCACTTTATAGGTATCTAAAACATGAATGTAAAGTGTGTATGCTTAAATATCTTTGAAATCAAACACTATTCTGTATTGTTCAGGTGGGGATATTCCCAAACTAGCTTTCTGAGGAAGCTTTACAAATACTGAAATTACATATTTTCTACATTAATTGTGGTTACAGATGAACTAAATGAAAAATAATGGTAATCAATAGAAAACACAAGCTTTGAACACTATGCCAATCAATAGAGAACACAAGCTTTGGACTTGATATAAATGAAGATTTTGGGGCAACCTGCCAAACTTTATTGGGAGTGATCACTCCCGATTTTGAAAGAGACTACTGCTAAATTAACCAATCTCTGCCTTGCCCAGGGGTGGAAATGCCCTTTGTTCTGAGCTATAAATATGTTGAAGAGGAAATTTGGAGCTTCAAAGCTTCATTTGGTCGGCAGCATTCATTTCCTGAAATACTCTGTACCCTCTCTCTAAACTCCCCTTGTAGTTTTCAAAGCCAGCTTTTTCTTCACATTTTCCCATTGCCACATTTTTATGTGGGATTGTTAGAGGCATCAGAATGTTATCTTTCTTGTGACTTTAACATACTACAAGGAAAATGAATGTTTGACAGATATTTGCTGCCTACATAAACGATGTGCCAATAACAGTAAGAATCCTAAAGGTACGGTGGTAAACATACACTATAATGTTTTTAGGGGACTGAGACATGGTAGGACAGAAATAAAGGGCTGGAGATATATGCAGTTCATATGTAGGACTCCATGTTTAGCATGCATGAGGTCTTGTGCTCAATTGCCAGTGGTCATGTGTGTGTGTGTGTGTGTGTGTGTGTGTGTGTGTGTGTACACATACCACTACACACACATAACATATATACACACACACTACATACACATACACCATTTACAAACACACATACCACATATGTACATACTACATACACACCTATCACATATATACCATATAACACACACACACACACACACACACACACACACACACACACACCATTTTAAAATCCAAGATTAAGGGTTCTGAAAGTGCATTAGGAGAAGCCAGGGCTGGTATGAAGAATCTAGGATAAACTATTGGGTGAAATGTGCATTTGGGTTGATGATGATATGTCCTGGTAGACAGGGAGGAGACGCTGTGCTCTCCTTAAACACAGCTCTAATGTTGAGCAGAGACAGACACAGAAGTTGATTTCTGTCAATGGCAGTGATGTGGAGGCAGAGACAGTTCGGTGCTACTTCCAAAGAACTGAGTTCTCCTCACAGACCTCGGCTCAGGTGAAACCAGGATTCTTGACTTGGCCACGAAAAGCATTTCAGGCCAAGTCATTTAGAGCAGAGCTGGGGTTTGTTACACAGAGGTGTCAGCATAGATTCAAGCATGAAGGTTAGTAGAAAAGGAGACCCTCTGGAGATTCGAGGGGGCATGAGACACTGGAGTGTGGGCTTGGGCTCCTCAAGAGGGGGTGGCCTTGAGTGTCCAGCTGCAGCCTTATAGACATATTGGTGGCTCTCAAATTACCTCTCACATGAATGTTCAAAACCACTTTTATTTGCTTTTCACTTTTCCTCTTTATTTTTGATAAAAGAGATTTTAGAGTAATTCCTAAGGTGCCTTGGTTAGGATTATAATTTGCAAAGGTGAAACTATGGGTTACAAAGGAAGATAGAGCTTGTCTTTTAATGCTAATGTTGTTGTTTTGTGAGAGTCCTAAAACATCCCATAATTATAGCTGTGAAAGAAAAAGGCTATGACCTTTGTGTTTAACACTATTAGGGCTGCTCCCCCACCCTTAAACCTAAACAATATACCTCATGAAATTATCTTCAAGGCACACACCTTTGGGCGAATCTCTGTGAGTTTGAAGCCAGTCTGGTCTATAGAGCGAGTTCTAGAACAGGCTCCAAGGCTATAGAGAGAAACCCCCGTTTCAAAAACAAAACAAAACAACAACAAGAAAAACAAACTTCATTTAGAAAAACAGAATTTTTTTTTTTTTTGGTTTTTCGAGACAGGGTTTCTCTGTGGCTTTGGAAGCTGTCCTGGAACTAGCTCTTGTAGACCAGGCTGGTCTCGAACTCACATAGATCCGCCTGCCTCTGCCTCCCGAGTGCTGGGATTAAAGGCATGCACCACCAACGCCCTGCTGAAAAACAGAATTCTTAGGCAGGTAGTGATGTCACATGCCTTCAAGCCTTTTTTTTTCCCCTTTAAGTCTTTTTTCCCCTAAAGTCTTTAATCCCAGCACTCAGGAGACAGAGGCAGGTGGATCTCTGAGTTCAAGGCCAGCTTGTTTACAGAGCAGATTCCAGGACAGCCAGGACTACACAAACAAACTTGTCTTAAACAAAAACAAAAACCAGAATTCTTTAAAAAAAATCTTTCTACATTTATTTATTGTGTGTTTGTGCTACATTTGAAAACGAAATATGATTTTTTTTCAGTTTTTAAGAGTTATATAATATTTATTGCTAAGATACCTATAGAATCTTTTCTCTCTCAGGCTTCATACCCCACACTGTCTTCCTGGCCATCTCCCTCTCTCCTTCCTCCTCAGTGACGACGCTTAACTCTCAAACATTTCCTATCTCTTAATAAATGTAATACTTAACAAATTGGCTATCTGCTGCTTCATTCTGCCTTGTCCCCATTGTTATTTTGTTTTCTGTATCTGTCTTCAAGGGCTAGCTTTTCCTGGAGCTCCCTGAGTGGGGAAACTCCTCGGGCTGCAGGAGGCACTGATGGTGCTCCCTCAGCTGCTGCTGCTGCTGGCAGAGTGATCCCTTTATTATCCTTTCCTCCTCCGTCTCCCACTCCCATTCCACTGTCCCTAACGTTTCTCCTTCTCCTTTTGTGACCTTACAATAGAGCTCTTTCAACCTCGGCCATGCCCCACAACTGCTACCTATTCTCCCACATTCAAAGAATGTTAAAAAAAAAAAAAATCAGTATTCTCACAGTCTCTTTTCCTTCAGCTCTGTTTGCCCCCTCCCTTTTTTCTTCCAAACTTCTTGGGTACACCACATAAGAAAATAGCAAAGAGACAAATAGGTCTGAATCAAAGATGCCCCAATAGAGAGCAAAAATCAAGATTCAAAGTATTGTGGCATTCAAAGAGGCAGAGAATTCTAGTGGCCCATAGGCAAATTGTGCCTTGTGGCTTTGGCGGGGGTGGGGTGGCTGTAGCCTTGTGAAAGAGGTGAAATAAAGGCTTTCCAGGCTCTCAGGATTCCTTGGAGACTGGGATATTACCCTGGCACAGTTAAAGCTGAGTTTTTCAAACTGTTTACTCAAAAAAGGCCACTTAAGTTCAACAATCCACCTGCCTCAATGAATGCTTGTTTCAAAGATCGTAGTTTGAGAAAGGCTAGGAATCATTGGCTAGATTTCCCAACAAAGAATAACATTTTTCATTAATGCTACTTTTATCTTTTAAAAAAAATGTTTTTACTGCTTGAAGCTCTCTAGCGTACCAATGATGCTCTAAAATATTTAACAAAAACTATAATTTAATGTCATTAAAATAACGACAACAATTCACAAACAAGAAAAAGTGTTTGTGTTAATCTAGGTCTGAAACTTAGGGAAGCCCTGGCCCTGCACAAAGTGTGCCTGGATGGATTTGCTTGAGAAAGCAGCTGTCCTTTATAACATAATGTCTAATTTCCTGTGTTTGTAGCAAGGGCATTTCTTTTTCTTTTCCTTCTTATATGAGATCACATTGTGACATGTTTAATATTGATGAGTTTGACCTCCTGGGAGTTATAATATATGCACCCTTTTTAAATACAAATGTTGTCTAATTTATATGGTAAACACATAGAATTTTGGAGATTAGCATTTTAATCAGCTTTAATCTGCGTATTTTCACGTTCCCCTACCTCTCTTTTCTCTGTCCATAAAGGTCCCACAAACCCACTTTGGGAATGGCAGCTAATGTCCTATTCTTGGAGATGTGCATGCAACAGGCACAGAGCCTGGGGAAGGAACCTTTCCTAAGTGGCACACTCACAAACCTTAGAGTGTGCAAAAACTGTTGAAGAAACAGAACAGTCCATCCATTCAGCAAGTATTTTATTTGAATCGGAGCCATGCAGAAGCAGGCGGAAGTGTGTGTGTGTTCCTGATATTATGGCACTTTTGACCTGGAATTCAGCTTTAGATTTTCTTTTTTTTTTCTTTTTTCTCATTTCTGGTCTGGGAGCTTTGAAGTTTCGTGTAAATGTTCCAACATACCACTTTGAGGGCAATATGTTTTATTTTCAAAGCGGGGATTAAGATCCCAGAGATAACCTGACAGGAATAGCCTATGTTCAACGCTAGTCGGTTACACAGAGACAGCTTTCCCGAGCCCCCACCCCCTAATTATCAAGTCTTAGAGATGAGAACGTTTTTCTGCTTGGTTGCGGGAGGAGCCAAAGGGGGCACTGAGGGGGCGGTGGAGGTGGGCGGGGAGCCAGGCCAAGGCTGAGTCCTGTGCTGCCATTGGTGGGGAGTGCGAGCTGAACTGAGCATGTTCGCGCCCGCCAGCCAGGGCCGCAACCACAGCCGCAGGGACGGCAGCCGGGAGAGCCACCGCGCATTATGCAAAGCGGCAGCAGATGTGAGCGGGGCCAGCTGGGCGCTCCTCGGCCTCCACTCCCAACGGCCGGCCCAGCTGCCTGAATTGTCCCGGACACTCCCCTGGCCCTGGCCAGGGCCGAGATGGCCTGAGTACCCCCAGGCGCGGCGGCGCAGCAGCGGGGTTGAAACATGGGGAACCAGGATGGGAAACTGAAGAGAAGCGCAGGTGATGCCTCCCACGAAGGCGGCGGCGGCGGAGCGGAGGATGCCGCGGGGCCCAGGGATGCGGAAACCACAAAGAAGGCGAGCGGGAGCAAAAAGGCGCTCGGTAAGCACGGCAAGGGGGGAGGGGGCAGCGGGGAGACCAGCAAGAAGAAGAGCAAGTCGGATTCTAGAGCCTCGGTGTTTTCCAACCTGCGGATCAGAAAGAACCTGACCAAGGGGAAAGGTGCCGGCGACTCGCGCGAGGATGTGCTGGACTCTCAGGCCCTGCCGATTGGGGAGCTGGACAGCGCTCACTCCATAGTCACCAAGACCCCGGACCTCAGTCTCTCTGCTGAGGAGACCGGCCTATCGGATACCGAGTGTGCCGACCCTTTCGAGGTGATCCATCCAGGTGGTCCTAGGCCTGCCGAGGCTGGGGTAGGGGTCCAGGCGACTGCGGAGGATTTGGGAACTGCGGCAGGAGCGCAAGATGGACAAAGGACCAGTTCTGGTTCGGACACGGACATCTATAGCTTCCACTCGGCTACTGAGCAGGAGGATTTGCTCTCAGACATCCAGCAGGCAATTCGCCTGCAGCAACAACAGCAGCAGCAGCAGCAGCAGCAGCAGAAGCTGCTTCTCCAGGACTCCGAGGAGCCTGCAGCGCCCCCCACTGCCATCTCCCCTCAGCCCGGGGCCTTTCTGGGCCTGGACCAGTTCTTGCTGGGACCAAGTAGCGAGGCTGCAAAGGACACTGAACAGGCACAACCGGTGAGACCTGACTTGCCTGAGACCACCAAGTCCCCGGTGCCTGAGCATCCTCCGTCCTCCGGAGCCCACTTGGCCTCTGAGACTCCCGGCTACGCGACCGCCCACTCTGCAGTCACAGACTCGCTCTCATCTCCAGCCTTCACATTTCCTGAGGCTGGGCCAGGGGAGGTCGCAGCCGGAACCCCAGTGCCCGAAGCTGGGGACACAGATGAGGAGTGCGGAGAGGATGCCTTTGAGGATGCCCCCCGAGGCTCTCCAGAGGAGGAATGGGTCCCAGAAGTGGAAGAAGCTCCACAGAGGCTGGAGGAAGAGCCGGAGGAAGGGATGCGAAGGCCCAGTGTCACTGCAGTCGCGTCTTTGCCTGGCAGTCCTGCGCCCAGCCCCCGCTGTTTCAAACCTTACCCACTCATCACCCCCTGCTACATCAAGACCACCACTCGGCAGCTCAGCTCGCCCAATCACTCCCCATCTCAGTCCCCCAACCAGAGTCCTAGGATCAAGAAGCGACCGGAGCCTTCCGTTAGCCGGAGCCCCAGAACTGCTTTGGCCTCTGCTGCGGCCCCGGCAAAGAAGCACCGGTTGGAAGGCAGCCTTGCCGGCGGCCTTAGCCGCTCAGCCGACTGGACCGAGGAGCTAGGCGTTCATACGCCTGGTGCCGGAGGATCTGTGCACCTGCTGGGGCGCGGGTCTACTGCGGATGACAGTGGTGGCGGGTCCCCTGTGCTGGCCTCCAAGGCACCTGGGGCTTCAGCGACAGCTGATGGCTTTCAGAACGTGTTCACAGGTGAGCACGCTTGCCACGTATCTCCGGGTGGCAGGTCGCCTGCCAATCAGTGCCTTCCTCTGCCACCCCGCCCCCTCCACGTTCTGAAAGGCCCGGCCTGCTATTTGGAGATCCTTTTGCCACAAGGCATGTCTTGGGTGTGCTTGGTTCTCTGTTCTCTTTCAGAGTAGTGAAAAGAAAAATTTAGTTGTCTGCTCTATGTCATCTCAAGGGAGGACTGTTATGGTCTCTGCCCCTCTCCATTTCCTCTGGGTGTTTTAACCCCTTTTGTGTCTTGTTACCTCTGTCCTTCGTGTCATTTTTGTCATTCTTCCCCCTTCCACATTTTCACAGTTATAAAAGAATAGAACCGTGCCTAGACCTTCTCAAGGATTGTATTGCAGGCACACGGCATTTATTCGAGTACATTCTATAGGTTATGTCTGCCCACCTCTAAATTTAGTTTCTATCATGTAATGACCTGGGTGCCATACAGGTACTTCTCGAAGTTAAGTGGTTGTCCTGTTTGCTAATGCAAGCAAGTTTGCTATATGCTCTTAGAAAATGAATAAATAATAGACCATTAGTAATCTTGTTTATTTATGATGCTGAGGCTTGAAACTAGGGCCTTTTTTGCTTGCTAGGCAAGTACTGAACTACTGAGCTGTGTCCCCAGCTTCGGGCACTGGGGTTCTGGCTGCACCCTCCCCTGGTCCAGCCTCAGGAAATGTGAAGGCTGGAGATGAAAGCAAGTCTGTAACTGTGGAGTGTGTGTGTGCCGAGACTAGAACCTAGAGCCTTCTACTTGTTAGACAAACCCTTTAACAGTGAGCTACAGCGATATGCATGGACTACTGAATTGTGGCACTGGCTTTCCAAATTTTCCTAAGTGGAAGGGACGTACTAAGAGGAGAGCATGGGCTTCAGCTCTGTGGGAAAGCAATTATTTAGCCTGAGCAATGGCTGGGGCTTTAGTACCATCACTGAAAAGTTACTGTGTGCAAGAATCTATCTATCTATCTAATTATCTATCTATCTATCTATCATCTATATCTATCTAATCTAGCTATCAATCATCGATTTATCATCTATCTAGCTACCTTATAGCTATCATCTATCCAGCAACCACACTAGTGATTTATCAAATATAAAGCAGAAATTGGGCTAATAGAACTTGTTAAAGGAGAATTGGACAGATTCCTGAGAAATCATAAGACCTTAAATACACTGAAGTTTTATTTCCCTTTTATAAAAAGTGTTCTTGAGTCTCGGGCATCACTTAATTTTGCCGGTAATTTCAAATTTAAAATGTGGAACTCTGGAAGGTGCTATTTGGTAGCATGTGAGTTTTGCTGGTCTCTTCGGGCAGATTTGTTATTTTGCACAGTAAAATTTATAGCCAGTCACTCTTCTGTGACAGTCACCTGGCTTGTGTTAGATGGTTGGAAATGAATAGCTGTCACTGGCCAGCAAGTAGGTTTTTGTGTAGCAGCTTCTTCAGAATATTTCATCCACTGTTGTTCAGAAAAAGAAAACAAAGAGTAGATTTGACTTAACCTGTGGTTGTTGGGGAAGTGGAGATTAAATAACTCTCTCAAGGTCATACTGTGTGATTCCTTCCAAGGCAAATCTAGAAGCGAACACTGTCCAGAGTCACCCTTTCTTTCTTTGTGTGTTTGGCACTAGATGATGACTTATAGAGAAAGAATGTTTGAAAAGTCATTACTACATCTAATGCCTTCACTGATGAGCTATTTCTGGTTTCTGCTATGGCTACATATCTGACCTTCCTTGGGATAAATGAGGGGGAAACTGTGAGAGAAAACAGGGTTCTTCTTGAGCCAGCTGTCATGGACAGTGCTGTGGGGTCAGAGGGTCTCCAGATTGACTCTTCCCTTGTTACCTACCACATTCTGTGGCTTTACATCCTATGCAGATTTAGCAGCACCCAGGAAATCACCCGGGACTGAGGGAGCACTCAGGGAACACTTCCTGAGGGGTGTTGTCTTTAAAGAACTAGGTATTTGGTCCTAGTGTGGAGTTCTTTAGATCAATTAATCCCAGCTGCCTTTGAGTCATGAGAGCCTTGTATCTATTTGCTTCCTCCAACATTCCTTATCTTTATAGCTCTGGAGAGGGGAGCAGGCATTTCTTTTTATACTGCATTGCAAATATAGGGAAAATCATTCAAGAGGAAAAAAAGATTCCCATGCCCACTTTTGTGTCTCTGGCAGACATGAAAACCCTTATCACTGAGGTGGTCTCATTTTAGTTGTATAGAAATTGATGGCATTCCATTTCAAAATTTCATAATTAATTTATTTGAAACGTGTCTTTTTTCAGTTTTTAATAGAAAGAATTTGAGAGGTTTCTTTTTGAAAAGTGGTCTTGGTGTCAAACTCAGGGCCTCTTGTACGCCAAGCAATTGCTTTATAACTGAATTAGTTTCCTAGACTAGTAATAGGGTGCAGTTAATTAAAGTTTGGACATCTAATATATTGAATTTGTGATGCTAAATCACTTTTGATAGAAATATTTCCAGTCAATTATGCACTTAATCTGTCTCCGTTTTAAACGCATGGAATGAAAGTTCCATCTGTTTTTTAAAAGGCTTCCTGTCATCTTCAGGCACATCATTGGGTTGTGAAAACACTGGTGATGCCCTCAGGAGAGGTTTAAATGTGTGGACCAGAGGCCAGGGTCTGCTGTTGATTGAGATCTTGAATCTGTGTAGTTTCTTGACTTCTTAGATATCGCTCCTTTTACTCTTAGCATTATTTGCTTCCCCAGTCTCCCAATACTTTATAATTTGATTTTTTCTAATTAATTTGGTTTTATCTGGTAAAAGTCTACAATTATGATATTATCTGTATTTACTGTGCTTCCTCTGACTATCAGGCTCTGGGATTATCATGTAAGTATGTGTAATCTTTACCATAGTTTGAAGTACAGCCATTCCTAGGCACATTTCCCATGAACAACCAAGGCTCAGACAAGTCAAAGAAACTGACTGAAAGAACTGAGCTAGTAATCCCCATCTAGGGTATGCACTTAATAAAATACAAATCAGTTGTTAGTGTGTAGAGATCAAAGCCAAGCAGTCCCCTGAGCTTCTAAAGGACTAATTGACAAAGGGCTTCAACTCTGTGACTCCCATTGTGACTTTTATAAGGGTTTACCTTGCATGTAGTTTCAGTAGGAAGAAGGGACCACTTTATGAGTGTGGATTTTCTCACAGAGATCTTAAGAAAATAATTCTTTTTTGTGGCAGTATCTCATGGACCTAGCCTTGAACTTCTGGTCCTCCTGTTTCTTAAGTGTTGCAAATATAGGCATGTGCCTCCACACCTGGCTCTACCCTTGGCATCAATATACAGCTGTTTAAACCACCACATTAAAAATTTTGCAGACATAACAGTCTGATAGCAGTAGCCCCTGGCGGAGTACATGTCCAGTTAGTTTCTGAAATAAATGAAGATGTTTTGAAAATTACTATGTTGTTGGGCTGGACATGGCAGCACACTCCTTTAATCTCAGCACTTAGAAAGTAAAGAGGGTAGATCTCTCTGAGTCCAATGCCAGCCTGTCAATGCAAAACCCAAAACTCCCCCCAATGAAGAAAGATAATGATGTCATTTATCTAAGAAAGGAAACAGGATGGTGGATATTGTTATTGGGCTCCAGACATTAAAAAGAATTTGACAAGAGAATCAGTGACAAAGAGCATTGCTCTTAAGTCATTTTAGTTTTGTCTGAAAGGTTCTTTAGAAGTGTGACTTGGATCAGAGTGAAATGCCCCAATGGCTTAGGTGATGCACTGAATGGCTGCCTTATAACCCAACGATTGGCTTTTTTAGCTTATTTAAGCACTTGGCTCTTAGCCATGCACTTTTGAAATAGGTGCCTTGACTGCGTTCCCTTCAGATTCTCTTGAAAAGTTGCTGAAACAGTGTTGGATGTTGGTTTTTATGAACAGTTTCCTTGTTTGTTTGCTTCCTAGCTTTATTATTTATTATTTATTATTTATTATTTATTATTTATTTATTGTTTGCTCCTCCTATATATGAATGTGGAGGCAGTTTCACACCAAGATTCAATGAATCCTGACATTGACTATTAAAATTCAATGGCATATTATAACACAGCCCCTGCCACAGTGCCTGGCAAAGACCAGGTGTTTAATTGGTGTTGACTGATTTCCTCAACTGACTTTTTTTAAAAAATAAGTTTCATTGTTCAAAGTGGACAGAGCCAATTGTCTGAAAATAGAACCAACCAGCTCTGAAATTATAATAAAAATTTGGAAGGGCATAATTTGTTCATTTATGTAATGAAAATATTTCTTTAAAATGCTTTATTTGTGCATCATGTTTTCTATTTTTTTCTTTCTATGATTATAAGCATTTTGTCATTTCAGCTTTCTGGGGACCCAGATAAGGATGGTTTGAGGGTTTGGTTATGAGGATGGGGGGATGCTGTTTACTAAAGGGGGTGTGGGAGCCCCGCATGGTGGCTTAGGCATGTAATCAAGGAGCTGAAGCAGGAAATTTGTTACAAGTTCAAAGCCAGCCTGGGCCATATAATCAGTTCCAGGATAACATGGGCTCTGTGTGAAACATTCTCTATGAAAAACACCAAAGCATCTGACACTCTGTTCAGTGTTTCTGTTCTGTTCAATCTCCATCAGCCATATGGGTTTTCTGTCTTCCCCTCCCATGATTCTCTCATAAGATAGAGACTGAGACATTAATATAGTTGCTGTTCCATGAACATGAGTTTCCTTTTCTAGATCTCAGACTCTGTCCTTCAGTCTCATGTACCTAGAAGCACAGTCATGTCCCCCACCCCTGCATCCCCCAGAAGCATCTGTAAGTGGCCTAGTGAAAGCCACGTCCTCTGTGTCCTGTCAGTTAGCCCAGGCTGTGCATGCTCTCTGCATCAAATTGCTCTTTGGATTTAGGATTTCTTTTGGTCTTCTTTCTTGCCTTGCCTGCCAGGTGCCATCTACCCATCACCTACTTTTCCTTTCTGTCTGCCTTCTCATCTCTATTGCGTGTTTTGCTGGGTGCCCACCTCATGAACACTGAGTATGTGAGTTCTTGGTAAATACTTGTCCACAGTGTTTTCTGGGGGATGGATGATACAAGGATGCTGGAAATTCAGACTTCCTGTTGAATCTAAACTGGAGAATCACCAGCCTTTTGGTCAATTGAAATTAGTTATAGTCACTGAAATAAAGGTAGCACCATAATTGGCAGAACTGTTGAGAGCACACAGCATCTGTGCTTGATCACACAGGTTAAGTTTGAAATGGTAACCACAGTACAGAAATTTAGGTGTCCATACATACTCATGTGTATATACACACACACACTTTAATATAGTAATTTTAATAGTGTGTGTGTGTGTGTGTGTGTGTGTGTGTGTGTGTACAAACACTCTACGTCACACATGTAGAGTTGAGGACAACTTCCTGCATCAGTTCTCTCTTTCCCCCACGTGCTTCTCTTGGATCAAACTCAGGGCTTTAGGCTTGGCAGCAAGCATTTTTACCTCATGAGCCATCTTGCTAGCTCTATAATATGCTCTTAACATACATATATTTTCGGGTAGAGTGCTGAGAGGCAAAGCTAGGGCCTCCTGTATGCTAAGCAGGCACTCTACCTGAGTTCTACCAGTGAGCTATAGCTTCATCATTAAATATATCCTTAATGAACAGTGGTTCTCGGCCTTCTTAATGCTGTGACCTTTTCCTCATGTTGTGGTGACCCCAACCATAAAGTTATTTTTCTTGCTACTTCATAACTGTAGTTTTGCTACTGTTATGAATCATAATGAAAATATCTGATATGCAGGATATCTGATATGCAACCACTGTGAAAGGGTAGTTTGACCCCCAAAGGGGTCATGACCCACAGGTTGAGAACCACTGCCTAGTGACAAATGACTGAAAAGGTTTTGGGGCTAGGGAAATAGTTCAGATGGTAAAGAGCCTGGCATGCTAGTACCAGACGCTGAATTTTACACACAGAACCCACATACGAAAGCCAGACATGGCGACACATTTGAAATTCTACTTCTGAAAAGGTAGCATCGTGGAGATCCTTAGCTCAAGCAATCTAGCCTAATTGGGGAGCATTACACCAGGAAAGTCCCTAGTTCGAAAACATAAGGTAGTTGATGCTTATGGAGTGACACCAGTTCTGACCTCTGTACACTACACACACACACACACACACACACACACACACACACACACACACACACACGCTCACACTCACATCCATGTAAGCACCCATGCCACAAGGTAAAGGGAATAGGTAAAATTGTGTTTCCCTCCATTCTATTAGAAATAGTCATGGAATTCAGTATTAAAGATCATTAAGGAGAAATAAAGTTTTGTCTGTGACTTCCTAGTTGATGTAATTTTGCCAAATGTAAAACTTTATAGTGCTTTTTACTTTGATTGAATTTTTATTTATGTGTATGTGTCTGTCTGCATGTGTATAAGTGAATGTGTAGGCAGATGCCCTTGGAGGTCAGAAGAGCTTGTTGGAGCCCCTGGAGTTGGAGTTATAGGCAGTTGTGAGCTGACCAGTGTAGGTTCTTGGACATAAACTTTAGTTCTGTACAAGAGCAGCAAGTATTCTTCACTGCTGAGATGTCACTACAGTTCTCACAAAATATTTAAATATAAACAGTGGAAAATACAGTTTCTACTCCATTAGAATAATTCAAAGTAGTTATACCATTAAAATTATAAGATAAATAATGTTCACTGGATGCCACATGAGGGTACCAATCGTGATAGACAGTTTTTACCCCTTTGACCTGTTCTACTGTGGGTGAGAGGGAAAATTGATAATTTTGTCCTTTCCAAAGACAAGCTTGAAAGTGTTGCCTGAGCAGGAAAACATCTTCCAGTCCTCAGTAGTCCCATCAGGTCCCAACATACTATGGAATCTCTGGAAACTTCATTACTGATTATGGGCTAAATGTAGACAGAGTATATTCAGGAAGAATGAGATTCACAGCTTTGAGGAAATCTAGCCTTTATTGCGTGGTAATGCTATACTGAAAATGTTCATACTATCCAGTTGGGTCTCTTTTTATACATCAGGGAGAAGGGTTCTCTGTATCATTTAAATTATTTCTTTAGGTACCCAGGAAGGAGATACACATTTCTCAGCAATCCACTGGAGGACTATGGCAAAAGTCTTCTCATGTGTTTCCCTTTGTATTTTTACTTCTTCCCTCTGTTTTTTTTTCTGCCTCCCTCTCTCCTTCCCTCCCTTTCTCACTCCCTCCCTGCCTCCTCCATTTCTTCCTTCTTCCTTTTGAGTATCTCATCCTTTCCTAATATTCTGGTTTCTTTGTTAACAAAAGCAAAGGCTGGACTAAGGATGTAGCTGAAGGGTAGAGTGCTTACCTACTTTATATGAGATCTTGGGTTTGACCCCTGGGACACCCTGGTCCCCCAGAACACAGGGAAATAAAAAAGTAGCAGAGGCCATTGATTGATGGGAGGCAGCTTAGTCCAGGGTGTTAATCCTATGATTTTGTAGAATGGGCCCAGCAGATGCCTTTGAAGTCATGCACGGTGCAGATACAGTTTTGTTTTTCCAGGGTCAGAGCTGAAGAGTAGCCTTATGCCAGAGGATGCATTAATATGGGATGATAATACTTTGGGAGCATCTGTGGTGGTGGTGGTGAGAGTGGTGATGTTTTCATTTAAAGAGTGTTGACTGATTTTTGTTTTTATATTTATGTGTATATGTGTGTCTATGGACAGGTGTTCCAAGAGGCCAGAAAGGGGCATCAGATCCCCTGGAGCTGGAGTTATAGGCAGTGTAAACTTCTCCAAATGGGTACTGGGAAGTAAAGAACAGCAAGTGAACTTAACTGCTGAGTCACCTCTCCAGAACCTTAAGATTTATGCCAAGGGAGAGTTGCCATTATCCAGCATGAATGTAGGACTCTGTGTTTTTGCGTATTGAGTTTAATAGTTGTATATGGTGAGTGATCTTACTTTGTGAAAACGCAAAAGGGAAAGCCATGTTGTGTAACTTAAACCCATGTGTCTTTCTAATGTGGGCCCAGGCTCACTGAACAAAACCACTTAGATCCATGACCAGCACTGCCACTCATCTCCTAATGAGTGGATTACAAGCTTCCCATCTTTTCCTGTTCTCTGAACTGCCCAGTAAGAGAACTAGCATTAAGTCTTTACTTCAGTATACTTGATAAATTGGTGTCTGTTTCATTTTCTCCTACTGTGAAAGTGCTTATTCAACAATTTCATGGGTCTGTGGTGTTCTATTTATAAGTTGGTATTGACATTAAAATTCTTCTCCCCAGACAGGATCTCACTGTGTAGCTTTGGCTGTCTTGGAACTCATTATGTAGACTATATTGGTCTCAAACTCACAGAGATTGATCCACCTGCCTCTGTCTGAGTGCTGGTGTCAAGGCATGCATCACCATGCCCGGCTCTGATATTAAAGTTCTGTAGATAAAACGCACAGAAAATAAACACTCCTAGGTCAAAAAAAAAAAAAAGAAAAGAAAAGAAAAGAAAAATCTTTATGGGTTTTAAGCTAGTGTAGTGTAGTTAAAGCCCATTATACAATGGACTCTTATAGGATCCCATGTAAGTGCAGCTAAACACACAGTGCAGGGTTTTGTACATAGTAAGTCACTTAATTGCTAAGATATAAGTTTTCTCTCTAAAAGAATAACAAATGGAACAACAAGGAAGATAGTCTTTTGCAACTGATCATAAATTAGGAATTCTTCTTTTTCCCATAGACTTCAACACACTGTTGGAGATGGTAAGTGATGTGAGCTCTCTGTGGGAAGTATTGTATTTTACAGCTACCAAGATGTTCTGAAAGCCAATTATACCTTCCTGTCTGTGCAGTGCTACTTTGGATAAATGGCTGTGAGGGTGGTAGATGGTTGTGAAAGCATCCTGGCAGTTTATTTTTAGATATTGAATTGGGTATATTGCTATCCTATTTTTAGAAAGAAATCCAGACTTTGGTTGGTTGTGTTAGGACTCAGTATTTTGTGGGGTGGCATAGAAGGTACAACAAGAACTGTTCTAAGTTAGAGAGAGAGACATATGGCTCAGCTGCCAATGGGACAAATGTGAAGAAGTTATCCTAGGAGCCTTTAGTTTCTGGCTTGGATTATTTCTCTAATATGCTTCATCTGAGTATGATCATTTTCACTGTCCTTTGCCTTGTGATAACAAAGGGTAGATACATAGCTTTTAGTTTATTGTCAAGAAACACTGTTTATGAATTTCCTTTTGTAAATATCCTCTGGGCTGCTTTATTAACCTCAGTAGGGGAGTAGACTCTCAGATCTGAATCATTAGTTGCTGTTTCCCCCTAGGCCCCAGACACCTCTCATTCACCTATCACGGGTCTCAGGAAGTTACAAAGCTAAAACCACATTTGTTCCTCTCCATCTCCCAACACTCTCTTCTAGGTCTCTTCACCAAGGCACCGCTGTCTGGTCTGACCTCATTCCTTCATTCCTTGATCCTTTCATACTCTACAACCAATTAATCTTGCCAGTAATATCTCTTTAAAACTTCTCCTACTTTACATCACTCTGTCTCCGTTTTTCTGAGTTCTAGTCATCATCACCAACTTCTCTGCATTCTCCCACTCAAGGTCTGGCTCTGTCCACAAGGTGTGAAGACCGGACTATTGAAAATTCACATTTGGGGCCTAAAAGTATAGCTCAATATTAGAACATGTGTTTAGCTCATGAACCTCTGGTTAAACAGTAAAACAGAATACAGTTCTACATTGGCTAGTCTCAAGCTAAAACCATTTCATTGATGTCATTTTATCCCAAGAATAAAGTCTAAAATCACATATGTATGTGTGTGTGCATATATATCCTATGCATGTAATATATTCTGTATCATATTGTCAAAAAAGAAGAATCTTAGTCAGATTAAATTTAACAGGCTTCAAGCAGAAAAAGGGAAGGATTCATGGAGTAGCACTCCATAAAAAAGCAAGTTACAACTTGTCAGTAGGAGATATAGCAATGACATACAGAAATAGCCTGTTGGGTTGTTCTTCTGCAGATACCTTATTTGGTCATTCTTGACAATAGCAGTCTATAATTACCTAGACACTCAGTTGCTAGGTCTCAGTTCGTTTGCCTTTTAGGTTAGGTTATATTTCCTACATATGAAAACTGCTTTAGGGTTACTTTAATGTAAAGATATATAAATTGTTATGTTGTGTATTATGGATGTGATCTGTAATAAGCATTTTATACAGTTTAACATATGTTAATGTTTTTTAGTCTGGTCCCCTTGTTGCTTGGTGTTCTCCATTTTCCTGTCCCAAATGCTCTCGTCATTTAAAGATGGCACATGTTCTCTTTGTTCATTCTAGGTGTAATTGACTCCATTTCAGGGGAAGAATCTGGTTGATCATATTTCTTATGTCATGATACACTGCTGTTGTTCAGTCAGACAAAACCTTCACTTAAAAAACAGGCTTAGCCGGGCGTTGGTGGCGCACACCTTTAATCCCAGCACTCGGGAGGCAGAGGCAGGCGGATCTCTGTGAGTTTGAGGCCAGCCTGGTCCCCAGAGCGAGTGCCAGAATAGGCTCCAAAGCTACACAGAGAAACCCTGTCTTGAAAAGCCAAAAAATAAAAAAATAAACAGGCTTAATTTACTTAATTTTACTAATATTAAAAACCATGTGGTTGCCACAGCTGGAGCCTGAGTTGGCACTCCCACCAGCAGTGAAGGAGTGTTCCCCTTTCTCCATAACCTCTCCAGCATAAAGTGTCATTGGTGTTTTTTATTTTAGCCATTCTGACAGGTGTAAGATGGTATCTCAGAGTTGTTTTGATTTGCATTTCCCTGATGGTTAATGATGTTGAACACTTTCTTAAGTGTCTTTCAGCCATTTTAGATTCCTCTATTGAGAATTGTCTATTTAGTTCTGTACCCCACTTTTTAATCAGATTGTTTGAGTTCTTTGTATATTTTGGAGATCAGCCCTCTGTCAGATGTGGGTTGGTGAATATCTTTTCCCAGTCTGTGGGCTGCCGTTTTGTCTTGCTGACTGTGTCCTTTGCCTTACAGAAGCTTCTCAGTTTCAGGAGGTCCCATTTATTAATTGTTGATCTCAGTGTCTGTGTTATGTTCAGGAAGCGGTCTCCTGTACTGATTAATTCAAGGGTATTTCCCACTTTATCTTCTAATAGGTTCAGTTTGCCTGGGTTTATGTTGAGGTCTTTGATCCATTTGGACTTAAGTTTTGTGCAGGGCGAAAGGCTTGGGTCTATCTGTAGTCTTCTACATGTTTGCATCCAGTTATGCCAGCACCATTTGTTGAAGATGTTCTCTTTGTTCCAGCATATATATTTGGATTGTTTGTCAAAAATCAGGTGTTCGTAGGTGTGTGGGTTAATATCAGGGTTTTCAATTCGATTCTATTGGTCTACCTGTCTATTTTTGTGCCAATACCAAGCTGTTTTCAGGACTATAACTCTGTAATAGAGCTTGAAGTCAGGGATGGTGATGCCTCCAGAAGTTCCTCTATTGTACAGGATTGTTTTGGCTATCCTGGGTCTTTTGTTTCTCCATATAAAGTTGAGAATTGTTCTTTCAAGGTCAGTGAAGAATTGTGTTGGGATTTTGATGGGGATTGCATTGAATCTGTAGATTGCTTTTGGCAAGATTGCCATTTTTACTAAGTTGATCCTGCCTATCCAAGAGCATGGGAGATCTTTCCATTTTCTGGTATCTTCTTTAATTTCTTTCTTTAGAGACTCAAAATTCTTACAGTACAGGTCTTTCACATTTTTGGCTAGTGTTACTCCAAGGTATTTTATGTTGTTTGTGACAATTGTAAAGGGTGATGCTTCTCTGATTTCTTTCTCCACCAATGTGTCATCCATACATAGTAGGGCTACAGATTTTTTTGAGTTAATCTTGTATCCTGCCACTTTGCTGATGATTTTAGCCATTCTGATAGTAGTAAGATGACATCTCAGAGTTGTTTTGATTTGCATTTCCCTGATGGCTAAAGATGTTAACACTTTCTAATGTGCCTTTCAGCCATTTTAGATTCCTCTATTGAGAATTGTCTATTTAGTTCTGTACCCCACTTTTTAATTGGATTGTTTGGTGTTTTGGAGACTAACCTCTTGAATTCTTTGTATATTTTGGAGATCAGCCCTCTGTCAGATGTGTGGTTGGTGAATATCTTTTCCCAGTCTGTGGGCTGTCGTTTTGTCTTACTGGCTGTGTCCTTAGTCTTACAGAAGCTTCTCAGTTTCAGGAGGTCCCATTTATCAATTGCTGATCTCAGTGGGGGAGACTGAATCTTAATGTAGTTTTGATTGGTATTTCTCTGACCGTTTTTGAAAATGTGTTCTTTCGCTATTTGCATTTATTTACTTTCTTAAAGATTTATTTTTTATATGTATAATCTTTTTCCTTGCATGCCAAAAAGTTCAGAGTATAGCGTTCAATCACCTAGAAGTAGAGTTAGGAATGCTTGTGAGCCACCATGTGGGTGCTGGATACTGAAGCTGGGTCCCCTGCAAGAGCAAATGCCCTAAACCTCTGAGCCTTAGCTCTGATCCCAGTATTTTCTTTCTTGAAATATGACTACTCAGTTCATTTGCTGAATTTAGGTTGGATAATTAGTTCTTTTTGTTTGTTCCTGGTTCTTCATTTGTCTTGAATATCAATCTCTTGTCAGATGAATAGCTGATAGAAATTCTCTCATTATCGTGCCCTAATATGTTCCTGGCTCTGCCTCTCCCGTGCTGGGATTAGAAGTGTGTGCAGCCCAGCTCTGCTTTTTAGCAGGGTTCTGAGGGTAGCATCTTAGTTAGGTCTTCATGCTCTCATGGTAGGCACTTTCCAGACTGAACCATCTCCTGTCCCCACCCTAAGGTCTGATCATGTGAATCTATTTGCATTGGTTGTTCTACAGGACAAAATGGGGATCTGGCTCCATTCATCTACATGGGCTTTCCCATTTTCCCATTGCCATTTGTTCAAGAGGCTGTCCTTTTTCCAGCCAAATTTTAAACACTTTGTTGAGAATCAGGTGGCTGTGGCTATCTATGTGTGAGCCCAGAATTTAGATAGCAAGGGAGTCTGCTACTTGTTTTATGGCCTGGTCAAACACTGTGGCATTGTCACTTTTCTAACAAGATCATAGAAGCTTTTATTTCAGTCTCCCCCCACCAAGTTGCATCCTATTGACAAACCATTGCTATTTCCACGATTCTACTTTGATTCAGTTTTTGTAATTATTAATCTTGAGACACAGAAGCAGGATTGGTTGGTGAATATTTCTTCTCTTTTTATCCTTCTTTTACATTTCTATGTTTAACTTATGCTTTTGTGCTGTTTATTTTCTCCCTCATGTAAGAAAATCTCTCTTCCTCCAGGCTTGTGAAATTTCTCATCTACTAATTATATCATCCTGCCCTTTCACTTCTTTGATCCAGAGTCTCCTTGAGTGTGTCAGGTGTGGTGTGTAGATTCAGTGTTTCTTTTCTCCAAGTGGAAAGCCAGGTTTTCCAAAATCGCTTGCTAAATAGTCTGTTACTTTTATATCCTTATGTATCTTTGTAATCTATATATCTGTTTCTGAGGTTTCTATTCTTTGCTTTTACGTGTTTTCTGTTTTTAACCAGTACCATATGGCTTGTATAAATGTGACTTTGCAAAATGTCTGAGTACTAAGCCCAGTGAAGTATCTACTTTTTCAGTGTTGACCATCTGTCCTTAGGAAGCTTCTGTGTATTCTCCCATGTAAATTTGGACAGGTGATTGCATTTCTATCTTTTAAAATTGTGTTTATTATATATGTGTGTGTATAAGTGTGTCATCAAGAGTCCAGCTTAGTAAACATAGTCATTTTTACCATGTTAATTCTGGCAATCCATGAGCACAGAAAGTCTTCGCAACTTCTATTATGTTCTTCAAGATGCTGTAGTTTTATTGTTGTGTTTTATTTCTCGAAGCTAACATGAAATTTTACTTCCTGATTCCTCCTGATTCAGAAAATCTGTTATTCAGAAGTGTCTGAGTTTTCTGTTTTGAATTTGTAGTCTGTTTCATTGCTGAAGTGTTGAAGAGACCCAAGAGTGTTTTTGTTGGAGTCTTTACAGTATAGGCTCATGTCATCTGCAATTTGTATCACACTAGTTCTTTTCTTTCCTTATTGCTCTGGCTAGCACCTCAAGTACTACATTAGCAAAGAGGTGAAAACCTGGGCATACTTACTGGTGTCTCATCGTAGAGACCCAGCTTTCATTTTCCCTCCTATTTAGTCTAATGGTGGCTGTAGGTGCAGAGGAATATTCCTTCCAGTTTTTATTTTTTCAGAGCTTTCTTTTCAGGAAGGGATGATTTATCAGAAGTCCTTTCTGCACTTTTTGAGATGATCATGTGATTTCTGTCCCATAGTCCATTTATGTGTTTTATTACTTTTGCTTATTACATTGAATTGCCCTTGCATTCCTGGAATGAAGCCAATCTGCTAGTAGTTATAAGGTATTTGAAACATATTGTTGAATTTGGTTTGTAATATTTTATTAAATTTTAACCATGTTCACATGTTCATTAAGAAAATTTGTTCTTTAGTTTTATTTCTTGTTATTGACTGATTGATTGTTACACATAGTGGCAAACTTTATCTGGTTTACTACCAGGGCAATCCTGCTTCCATAAGATGATTTTGGTAGATTACTTCCCCTTCTACTTTATGAACTATATTCAAGACCAGTGATTTTAACTTTTATTTATACTCTGGTAAACTCGACCTGA
The DNA here is from genome assembly GCF_003668045.3 of Cricetulus griseus. NCBI lineage: Eukaryota > Metazoa > Chordata > Mammalia > Rodentia > Cricetidae > Cricetulus > Cricetulus griseus. Next base: position 19,071,521 of record NC_048598.1, on the reverse strand, counting down.
CCTAAGGCTTTGTCTTTGTGAGATTCTTTACTAATTTTGTTTTTCTCTCTTTTTTAGTTTGGTTAATGATCTGTGGATCATGTCTTTTTAAAGACCCAACTCTGCATTCATTGATTTTTTGTATTATTTTAGTTTCATCAATTTATGTGACAATCTTTTTTCTTTGTTTTTGTTTACTAGTATCTGTTTTTTTCTTTTTCTTGTTTTTCTAAGATCTTGAGGTTCATATTAATTTATTTCCTTTTAATAACAATGGGTTTTTAAATTTAGCTGCTCATAGCAGTAACCTATCTCCATTGAACTGCTTTGTTGCATTCCCAATGTTCTTGTGCTTTCATTTTCATTTAATGCTAAGAATTTTATAGTTTCCTCCCTAACTTATTTAAATGACCCACCAATCACTGAACAGTCTGTTATCCAGGGCCTGTGAGATGGCTCAGCGGGTAAAGGCACTTACTGCCAAGCCTGACCTGAGTTGGGTCCCTGAGATCTACATGATAGAAATAGAGAATGGGCTCCCACAAATAGTTCTCTGACCTAAACACATAGTTCTTGGCATGTGTGCCTCCACACATATGCATACACAAAGTAAATAAAAGTAAAATATTTTTAAAAGGAATGGATTACTCTGCCAGATGTGGTTGATCATACTTGTAATTATATTTTCTGGGAGGCTGAGGCGGAAGGATTGCCCCGAGTTTAGGGCTATTTTGGGATGACGAGTGAGTTCCTGGCCACAGAACAAGATCCTGTCTGAAATGAAGTGCACTGTTCTAGCTACATGTATTGGTAGAACTTCTTTCCATAAAAAAATCTATTTTTATTAATTTTGCTTATGTGGATGTTGTTGTGGATATATCCAGGCATGCACGTCTCCAGAGATGCTAGACAAAGGTGTAGGCGGAAGTTTCTGTCCCGCTAGCCAGCTCCCAAATAATCACACAGAGACTTATTATTAATTTTAAATCATCAACCAATAGCTTAGGCTTGTTACTGACTTAACTCTCATATCCTTATTACTATACATGCTGCCACATAGCTCATGGTTTGTTACCTAATCTTCTACCCATCCTGCTTCCTCTGTGTCTGGCCGGCGACCTCTAGTCTCTGCCTTCTACTTCCCAGCATTCTCTCTTCCTCCAAAATCCTGCCTACCTATTGGCCATTTAGTTTTTTTTTTTTATTAAGCCAATCAGAACAACACATCTTTACAGTGTACAAAAAGCCTTGGCTAACACAAAGGTGTTAAATACCCCAGAGCTGGAGTTACAGGCAGTTAGGAGTTATCCAGTGTGTGTGCTGTTATTTGAATTCAAATCCCCTGGAAGACCAGGAAATGCTCTTAGCCACTGAGCTGTGCTTCACGACCTCTTTATGGATCAGACAGACGCTCTGATAAACTCTTCTTTCCTTTCAATTTAATTCGAGAAGCAATCGGTTCTAGTAGTTGTTTCTACATTGCTTCTCCAATCTCCCATCTTACCCCTGAAGCCATCTCACTCACTCCTCAACTCATCCCTTTATGAGCCTAGGCCATCTTTTCTGCCTGTGTGAAGAGGGGATTCTTCTATTGCAGTGGTTCTCAACCTTCCTAATGCTGCAACCCTTTAACACAGTTCCTCATGTTGTGGTGACTCCAGCCATAAAATTATTTCATTCCTCCTTTATCAGTGGAATTTCCCTACTGTTATGAATTGCAATGTAAATATCAGATAAGCAGGATATCTGATATGAGATGCCTCCCCCAAAGGGGTCGCCACCCAGAGGTTGAGAACTGATGCTCTCTTGTCATGTGTTCTGTCAAAACAACAGCAACCAAAATAAAACAGGTAAGTGAAGGCTAACCTGCCAGCAATCCTAGCACTCAGAATGCTGAGAAAAGAGGACTATGAGTATTGCTTAGGGTGTAAACTAGTTTAACAAGGAAAGAAAGGGAAAGCGGCAAGAGTTAACTGCATCACCTAGGCCAACGGAAAGCAAATAAACAAGAAACTTCTACTGTCACTGTGGGGGAGGACACAAATGAGCAAAGATCCAGAGACTTTCTGCACTGTGTGCTCTGGTTAAGAGCCCACGCACAGCATCTTGTCTACAAGATTGTGGCTTTTGTGTGAGCTCAGGGTTTTCTTACTGGGTAACACAGGCAACATGCTTTCCTCTTGACTGCCCTCTGAGGGCTTCATAGTCTTTAACATACAGTAGGTTCCTAAGGATTTGGCTGTATCTGGTTTTCAACTTCTCTTCCTCCTCAGTTCCACTAAAGGTGTTTAATAACGTAACCACTTTTAAACAGACTGCTTTAAAAATCTGCTCCTGTTTGGACTGGGGTCATTTGAACTAGGTTGTGAGCAACTGTAGGGTGCAGACCACATGCTCTGTTTCTTTTATATCTTAACGGCAGAACCTTTGCCAAATTTCCCCAGAGCTGTTGGCTGACTAAGAAGCAGAAGGTCCCTGGAATAAGAATGAGGGTGGCAAAGTTGATATCCAGCTTTGGCACTGCCACTGTCCAGTCTTATGATGCTGGCAGATTCTGGAACCTTCTCATTGCTTAGCTGGTTCTTTGAAATTGTGACCATAATCCCCGCTCTCCTGTGGCTCAGTGGCTAAGCACCTTGTTTAGCATGCCCTGTGTTTGGCTTGCCTAACACCCAGGGTTACCCCTCAATGCCAAAAATTAAAATAAAAAAAAAATTCTTGATCTGCCTGTTTTGCAAGATTCTGACAGATGTTGAATGACTTTTACCCTACAGAGTTCTGCCCACAAGAAGGATTTTTCTGAGGTTGTGGTGGTGCCTGGCTATAGTAACAAGCACTTGGGAGGTGGAGGACTGCTGACTGCTGGAGCGCATGCGTTCAAGATCAGTCTGAGAAATATAGGGATACCTTTCTCAAGGGTGTGTGTGTGTGTGTGTGTGTGTGTGTGTGTGTGTGTGTGTTTCTATACATTTTGTATTGCTACTGGTCACAGGTCCGGTAGAGCTCCGGTGCTGAGATAAGAGATTTTGATTCTTCCTTACACATGGGGTTTCCTATGTTCAGTGGGAAGATAAATAATTCTTCCTACTTTTACCTTAGCAGCTGTTGCTGTGTTGGTCAGCAACTTGAGTTTTGTTTATTGATTTAAGAGGAACATTTGCAGCTACTGCTTGAATTCTGTATGCATAAAGCTGTGATAGTTGCAGTGTGAATCTGTATGTGGAAAAGGAAGGAGGGAGGGAGGAAGGGAGGGAGGGAGGGAGGGAGGAGGGAGGGAGGGAGGGAGGGGAGGGAAGATGGGGGTCTGATTCACTGGGGAACATTAATAGATAGTGAATCCCCAGGCTATCATCAAATGAATTGTTTTGAACGTGAGTTTAATAAATATTGTAAAATAGATAATGTAAGCTTTTTAAATAAAAAAAATAACTCAAAGTTATGGGTTCTAACAAGCAGGTCTCATGGGCTCTTTTAGTTTTAGTTTTAGTTTTAGCTTTAGCTTTAGTTTTAGTTTTGTTTTGTTTTTTTAAGACATCGTCTAGTGCAGGCTTGCTTGGAACCTGCTATGATTCCAGGCCAGCTTTGAAATCACAATCCTACTGCCTCAGCCTCCTTGCCCACTAGAAAGAAAGGCAAATGTCACCATGTTTCCCATAAGCAAGGTCTTAAATATTTCCTTTTAAATTACAGTTTATTAGATATAAAAGTAAAATAAAAGTAGTTGAAGATAATTTGATCTGTGCTTCCTTCATCTTTTTAAATGATTTCACAATAAACTTATAATTTCCTTCAAGTTAAACGAAATACTTATTGGCCATGACCATACTTAAAAGTATAGGGCATATAATTTGTATCTTTGAAGAAAAAATGTTTTGTTTGTGTGTGTGTGTGTGCTTTTACTGCATGAAGGTATGTGCACCATATGTATAGTAATTCTCTTTGAGGCCAAAATAGGGTGTTAGATAACCTGGTACTGGTGTTACAAATGGGTTGAGAACTGCCATGGGATGCTGGGAACTGAACCCAGGTTTTCTGTAGAGCAGTGAGTGCTCTTACTCACTGAGCCATTTCTCTATCCCTAGTCCTTAAAAAATAGTGCGTGTGTGTGTGTGTGTGTGTGTGTGTGTGTGTGTGTGTGTGTGTGTGTGTGTACCTGGGAAGCCCGGAACAGGCTGTAACTAGTGTGAACTGAACTCTGGTACTCCAGAATAGCAGAAACTCTCTTAAGCACTGGGCCCCAGGATGTATTTTAAGAATAATAATAATGAGAAGAATACTAAATAATGTCTACTTGGTATTGTGTCAAAATCAGTGCCAAGGTATTAATGAACAAACAGGATTAATAAAGATAGCTATTTCAAGTTTGGGGATGAGGAAACTAGACTAGGGTTGTAGCACATAGTTAGAAAGAGTGGTAGCCTAGCATTCTACAGGCCTTTGGCTAGCTCTGTGGGCTTTGCCCTTGCCAGTGACAAAGGTGACAAGCCAGTGACAGAAGTCACACATTCTACCAGCCCTCCTTGACAGGCTGTTGCCCACTTTAGGGCTGTGTGTATTGTCCATTCAACCGATGTGGTTTGGGCAGTTGGTTTGTTTTTGGTACCCTGTGCCAAACAAATACAGAGCACAGCTCAGTTCAGATGGGGTAGAATAAAGATGTGAATTGCTGAGCACATTCAAATGTACAGGATGAGTATTTATGATTGACATGTTTTTTTCTGAGAAGGGGGAAAATTAAGGAACCAAGAATCCTTTGAAATGTGAATCCTTGTGGTTGGGTGTCGAACACACAAACAGACCCTGATGGACTACTGGTTCCTAGTCTCAGCCAGCCAGATTGTACAGTTGAGAAGTGAGGTTGAATTTAGATGGCCTCCGGTGAGACTGTTCTCCACTTTCATTCATTATGTAGTTTAGGCTGGCCGAGACTCATTACATACCCAAGGTTGGTGTTGAATTTACAGTCTTCCTGCTTAAGCCCTCTCAGTACTGGGAGTATAGATGTTCACCATCATGCCCTGCTCTCCAAGGAATTCCATTCAGTGGGTAAGTGTGTCCTTGTGGAATCCTCAGTCCTCAGCTTCTGGAAGAGCCACAGAAGTTCATGCCTCTGCCCTCTTCCCTGGACCGGTCAGATTGTTTTCTGTAGACAGAAAAGAGAGTTCTATATATTCCACCTGAGAGTTGCTCCAAGTTCCACCACAAGGACTTTACTATTTCGTGGGAATCAAGATTCACTAGACTCAGTAGAGGTTAAGTGAAGTTTATTTGGGGAGAATGCACTTGCACAAGAGGCAGGTGACTGCTGCAGGTTCCAGCTCCAAGGATCCTCCCAGGCTGTTCCCTGTGATGCAACCAGAAGCAAGAGAGAGCTCTGGGGTCCCGGACCCCAGATCTAGTCCTCCCTTGGGCATGTCCTCACCTGTGAGTGACCATGCCCAAATGGGCGTGGTCAGTGCTACAGGTATGGGAGGGGTGGATATCTAACTACAATGTACTCTTTATAACAGACTGAGCTTTCTCTTGCAAAATCAGGTGTCTACATTGTTTAATTTTATTTTTTTAAATATTTGAGACACATTTTAAAAATACCATCAGACAATATTTTATGTGGTGCTTGGACTTCAACCTGAATCTTGACACACACTTTGCCACTGGGTGACTCCTCTTGCCCTTGTGTGAAATGTGAAATCTCTTCTGAGATAGTCTCAGCATATAACCCAGGCTTGCCTGGACCTCACTGTGTAGACCAGGCTGGCTGCAAACTTGAGATGATCCTTGAGTGTTGGCATTGAATTGTTTAAATAGCAGATTTAAGACATTTCACTATGCAAATTTGATACTCCCCCCACACAGGTCGAAGTCTAATGAAATTCTATAAATCTGTTTCTCAGCTTCCTACATCATCTGTATTACCAGTATTATAGTAGTTTCATCTTCCCTTCCCTAACTCTATTACTGCCTTTTAATAGAATAATATAAAATAAATTGCAGAATTATTGTTTTAGCATCAGATACTTCATAATACACCTCAGGAAAAAAAAAAAGAATTCTAAGCTACACTTTATCCTTCTGCATTCAATACCCTTGAGATCAAACAACTGCAGATATTAAAAACAACACAGAGTATAATGAACACATGTAGACTCTCCTCCTTATTCCCTAGATAATGTTATCACACCTATTTACATAATATTCATGTTGTATTGGATATTACAATTAATATAGAGATAATTTTGAATATCTAAAGGGATGTGTATATGTAAACATGGTACATTGAGCATGCTTGACCTTGGATGTCTACGATCCTGATCCATAGCAAGGATGGATCAGGAGTCCTCCATGGATACTGAAGGACAGCTAGCTATAGGCTATAATGGAATTATTTGGATGTAAATGACTTGACTATGTGGAGTAACTAATCCCTTTGCATAACTCCGTGTAATGTAAAATGGATAGAAAGGTGTAATCTAACACATGATTTGATGCATAAATCAGTTATCTTCTGTTTCTCAGGCATTAGGGTCAGCGTGTGTTGAAGACTGGATGAGTTTGAATCACAATCTCCAACATCAGTAGGCTGCCATGGCTAGCTTTCTCATTTCTGTTACTGCTATGTACAGCCTCTGGGTATGGAAGTGGCAGCTTTTCCTCTCTATTTTTCAAATTTCTCAATTGACTTTTCTCCCCAGTGGCTTCTCTGTGTCTTTTATATCTACTGCGTGAGCATTATCCTGTGAGAGACCCCAGAATGACATTTTTCTAATTCTGTCACTTCTTTTGCACCTTTAGGTTGATGTTTTTCTCTTGTAAATAGTTTTCTGTATTCACAAGTTATATTTTAACACCCCAGAATACAATTTCATACAAGTAAAGAGAAGATAAATGCTTTTTTAAAAATTAATTCTCTGATATCTGTGGATTGGATCCTTAATGGCTATATAACTGCCAATCATGTGAATAAAGGCATCTTTAAAAAAACTAAAAATTGCCAGGCATGGTGCCTGTAACTCCAGCACTTAAAAGGTTGATTCAAGATGATAGCCACCACGTGATCCCAGTTTAATCTACATACTGACTTCCAGGCTAGTGAAGGCTTCACAGAGAGAACTGTCTCAGGGAAATGCAAATTGGCCAAGTGTGATGGCTCAGTATGTAAAGGTGTCTGCTGCTAAGCCAGATTGTTTGATCTCTACGACCCAGGTGGTGGTGGGTGAGAACTGGCTGTCCACACACTGTGGCAGTGTACACACATGTGTACACATGCACACGCACACACACACACACACACACACACACACACACACACACACAGAGGGGGGGGATAAATGTAATAAAATTTAACACAGCCATTAAGATAAAACCCAAACCCAATATGTTTTATTGTTGGACATTTTAGATTTGCTCTATTCCCAGCATGTCACAAATGCTTTCACTATTGTGTGGAGGTTACTCTAAATGTTTCACATACATTATCTCATTTAATCTTACTAACTCTGTGATAGATCACTCTTAGACTCTTGGGGTTGCTGAACTGGCCCTTAAATGTTCCCTGTCCATAATATGGATGACACTTAGGTTCAGGAATAGCAGAGCAAGGAACTCAGTAAGGCATTGGTGACATGGTGCTTCTTTGAGTTCTCGTCTTCTTCTCAAATCTCCCCTCCTACAATGTACCCATCGGGGTTTGCTGTAGCTCTCCTTACTTTCTGTCCCATATTGTCACCTATGCATCTATGATTAGTGTGGCAGTCATCAGGGCTACATAATCAGGGATTATGAGAGACCGTAAAAGAGTCAAGTCCTGAGCGTTTGTCAGGACATATAAACATGTTGGTAGGGAATCCAGAAAAGGTAATTTGAGGGAAAGTGGCCAGCAAAGTCGAGAAAATAGCAGCGACTCTCAAGAAGATGAGAGTCAAGTAAGCTAAGGGGCAAATGGAAGAAGTGATGCCATTGGTTGTATTGTAGTTTGAATGTGAAATGTAGGCTACCTGTTCGAGTGTTGAAGCCAGCTGACCATGCTATTTTAGTGATGATGGAAGCCTTAGTAGCTGGAGATGGCCTGTGGGGATGCCTTGTCCCTCAACCTTTCCTCTCTGCTTTCTGTCCAGTGTCAGGTGAGTTGCCTTACCACACGGTTCCTCTGCTATGATCTTTTGAAGTTTCCTAGGTCTGGACCACCCATGGACTGTGAACTGTATCAAGGAACTAATACCAATAATAATGAAATAATTATTTTCATTTAAGTTGTTTTCCACAGATTCTTGACATAATAATGGAAAGTCTGACTCACGCACACACTACATTGCTCTCCAGCTTCTGTTTTTGTTTTTGTTTTGTTTTTAGTATACATGGACGCCAAGTTAGAATGTGCTGAGCCAGGAGTAAAGAGATGAAGGCAGTAACTGTCTATAATTCCAGCTAGTAATTTTTTTATGTGAAGGAAGTTCTCCCACCTCCAAAAAACCCACAACAGTTACTGGGAATAGATTGTTGCAGATTATTGGTTATGGGATCAAGTCCAAAGTCTTATACATAGTAGGTTAGCCATCTACCAGTGAACTACATCGACAGGGTGCACTTTCTCTGGAAAGTGGAAGTTGAAGGATATAGGCTTGTTGAAAGGTATAAAGCTTGTTGAATGGTTGGAGCTTGTTGAATGGTTGGAGCTTGTTGAATGGTTAGAGCTTGTTGAATGGTTGGAGCTTGTTGAATGGTTAGAGCTTGTTGAATGGTTGGAGCTTGTTGAATGGTTAGAGCTTGTTGAATGGTGGGGCTGAAGAGGGAATGGCAAGAGGTTAATGGACATTAGAAAGGAAACAGAGCAGCAGCAAGTGACCCTATGCCATGAGCTTTCAAAGCAGCTTATGCTTTTGAAGGATATTAAATTATTTGAAAATGTTTGTGGGAACAAAGGATAACATCTCCCACCTACTTCCTTGTCCCTTAAATATGTCAGAATTGAAATAAGATGCCTCCTCGGGAGAAGGCTTCAGGACCGGGAGGTCCTCAAGGGGCAGCCAAATTACCATTGCTAGTACAGGCAGAGAAATTCTCTGTGCACGGTTCTCAACCTACAGCCATCGTGTTTTTGGTTAGAGATGTTTCTCTGACTGTTACAGATGGGAATGTGATGCTTGTGCTGCTGTCATCTAGTGGTAGTGACCTGGGCTGCTGCTCCAGGTATGGGCAGGCCTCTCACCCACAGCACTGAGTGTTTGCAGACTCGGTTAAATAGCATGCAAACTGAAGTCCCCAGTCAACAGATGAACCGTGTTAAAAATTAGACAAGGCTGATGGATTGATTGACTGTAGTGTCCTTAATAAGCGGTTCCTGCTGCTTCTGTGTTTGACCTAATATTGCTGTGAGAATCACCAGCCCAAAGGCTAAGGATGTCATCAGATGTCATCATGTCATTTGAGGCCTGTAACAGATTTCCCTGCTTGGCTGTCACCTGCCTCTCTGATTGTCTCTCTAATGTAGGTTGTTATAATTTGTTTTGTTTTGTCTTTCCTTTTCTGGAGATAGGGTCTCACTGTCTGCTGTGGCCTAGATCTTGCTATGTAGACCAGACTGGGCTGGAACTGACAGAGATCCATCTGCTTCTTTCTCAAAAATACTAGGATTAAAGGTGTGTGCTACAACCCCCAGTAATACACACACACACACACACACACACACACACACACACACACACACACATATATATATATATATATAGTGGTTTTTCGAGACAGGGTTTCTCTGTAGCTTTGGAAGCTGTCCTGGAACTAGCTCTTGTAGACCAGGCTGGTCTCGAACTCACAGAGATCTTCCTGCCTCTGCCTCCCGAGTGCTGGGATTAAAGGCGTGCGCCACCAACGCCCAGCCCAATATATTTTTAAAATGCCTTTGTTACAGTAAAATCTTCATGAAGTTATTGATGTGTTAGAACATGGTGTTTGGGGAACCAGAATCGGTGTTCCGTTCCTGGAACAGCCATTCATAACTGGTCTCAGAGTAAGCTATCTCTTGGTCCCTGTGAGATAAGAGCTTTGAATATGTGTCATAGTGTGGAAACCCTGGATAAAGGATTTACGTTTACTTTCTCATCAAAGAACTGGAACCCAAAGGGTTTTAGTGCCTTCTCTTGTACACTCTATGATAACTTGTGACTTTTGTGCACATACTCATTGACTCTGCTACATGCATTCACACAAGAAGTCCAGTGCCCCGGCTGTCTGTTGTCACTGTTGTTACACGGTGTCTGAGTCCTACAGAAGTGCCATACTCATGTGAGAGCTGTTTTCAACCACTTTGTATGTGCAGCTATTGTGTGCACAATGGGTATGTGCTGGTAATTAACCACTTGGGATTTGAGATGCAGTTTCCTAGGTATTAATTCTAGTTAGGGAAAGATAAACTTCAGTTCTGTAGAGAAGACATCTTTCATTTCACTTAAAAATGTGTTGGGAGATCAAAGAATATCCTAATGACCCAGAAGAATGGAGAACATAGGCGCTATTTTCATTTGCTTTGTTGTGCTGAGTTTTGAAGATACATTTTGAGATTAGTTATGTTTTATAGACAGAAATGGGAAGAGGCATAAGAATTCCATGTCCAGTGTTTTTGGCAGAATTGCATGTTTATGTTTGAAATTTAGGATGAGGCTCTATGTAGCTCAGTGGTAAGGGGTCCTCTCTAGCATATGGGAAGTCTTAGGTTGACTTACAAAACACACAGCAACTGACATAAACTTACTTCTCATATCCAATGTATGGATTGGAGCCTAGTTTTGTAAACTCTGAGCTAAGAGTGGATGCTGTAGAATCCAACAGATAAGAATATATGACCCATGTGGCTCCCAAAGCCACAGACATTGACTATTTTGTCCTTTATAGAAAGAATTGGATGGTGCAGCCATGTCACTGGGTTCTTTCAGGGCTCGTCTTGGTTCCCTGGTCCTTTGATCGTTGCTGAGACAATTCAGATGAGACCCATGAAGCTCAGTGACAAAGACTTTACTACAAAAGAAGATGTAGCACTCTCAGTGGATGGCCAAAGAGACCACTGTGCTAACCTGCATTTTAAGTAGTCTTCGTATTATTGCTTCCTTTCCTCATGTCTTTCCTATCTTTGAATGCAGCGTCTCATGTAGACAAGTTTGGCCTTGAGCTCGGTTTGAACCAAGGATAGCCAAGAATGTCTAATTCTCCTGCCTCCACCTCTCAACTGTTGGGATTATAGACATGTGCCACTGTGCCTTATTTTGTGCTAGTTCATAAGACCCTAAAACAGGCAGCTTGTCCTAAAGGGTGTTTTCCTGTCCAGGTGATTGACAGGATTATTTGTATAGATTCCTAAGGAGTGGACAGTACCAGAAAGCCTTCTGTTAGAAAGTGATAATGTAAGGTAGATAGTTATCAACTGGTGATATAGAGTTCATAATATTATGTCCACACTCAAAGCCAGATATATTAGTGAGACCCTGTTTATTTCACCAGCAATCATAATCCTGTTTTTGTTTTGTTTTATAAGCTGGCAGTTAGCAGAGAAAAGTTCATCTTTAATCTAAGCCCCTTAATATCCAACTAGCCACTCTAAAGGGTTTGCCATTATTTATGGAACTAAGGTCTGTCTGTTGAAGCCCGTGAAGTTGAGAGGCAAAGTGTTGAGAGGCAACAGTGGTGACTTCATTCAAAAACTAGGTTTGGAAAGAGAAAGGGATTGTCTCTATGCCGAAGTTCATAGGAGAGGGGGCAGTGTCCTGTAGCCAGAAGCATGGGGGACAGTCTTTCTCAGTGGGCCCATGTGGCTCTTGGGAGGGGATCAGTGCCCAGGAGCTGGAGGGATGGGAGATTTTTTCTAGGAGGGCCCTCTGTGTCTTTGTCAGAAGGTTACAAAAAGCCTCCACCTCCTCTCAACTCTCACTTTGCACTTTCTTTTCAGAAATACTAATCTTCTTCAAATCAATGTGTATGCTCTGTGCTAATTGATGACCTAATATATGCTATTTAACCATAGAACTTCAGAAAGGAATGAGAAAGAATGAGTACAAGTTCTGCAGAGGTCACCAGGTAGTATGAGTTTTAAAGAAAGGCCATGTAGCAGTTAACATCTGTATTATTAATCTGACATCCCTCCTTCAAATTTAGAATGCCAAGTGGTATCTTAAAAGGATTACAGTAGGGCAGATGGGCAAAAGAAAGTATGTGTGTGTTCCATTCCTTTTCATATTCTGACTAGAATATGAAGAAGTATGAATTATTGAGTAGCACAATAATCTTCTAGACATTCTCCAAGTATTTATCTCCTGCTTCAAGTTAGCAGATTTCCAGGCTATGTATTGCTTTCATGAAATGTATGACTTCAGCAAAGGAATAGATATTAAACAGAAAAGATTTCATAATCATTTAAGTAAAACGGTCTGTTAACATGAAAGAGTTTATAGAGGGATCTACAACGGTGGGAAGGGGCTCACAGAAGGTTTTCAGGATGCTTGTTTTTGGTTTAAAGTTGAAAGATAAATTCTTGAGGGGGACAAAAAGACTCAAGAACTGAAGACAGTTGTGACTTGGAGGGTATCTGGAAGATTTCTCTGTTCCTTCTGCTATAGTTTGCAGATATAGACAAATGTTACATGAGTTTCTGAGTTTCTAAGGCTTGGTGTGCTAAGAGTTTATTTTAGATTTTGACCTGAAACTGGATCCTTTTTATTTCCCAGAATTGTGGAACCTATAACAAGATCAGGTGCCCAATGGGGAGCCAGGGAGACTTTTACTTTTGGCCACAATTTGAAAGGGGAGATAAAGTTGCAAATTCAATTCTTAACCTTTAGGAGGGAGAGGCTTTATTTAAGTCATAAAAGAAGTGAAGGGGAGGCATAGGTGAATAAAGACAGGGATATTCATGTCTTTTATGGATCTTGTAAGAGGTTTTCTAGGAATTTGAATGACAATTTTTTCTCTCCTTTTATAATATTTCTAGTCACTGCCATGACAGCTGTCAACTGTTGTGGCACTAGAGGGCGTGCCATTTAACACACAAAGGAGTATGATGAAGTTTAAAGTGGTCTGACACTTAAGCAGCTATCTTTAGTCCAACCAGTTTCTAGTCCACCTGAAGAGGAACTTCTGGTCGACCCGAAGTCTGTTCTCAATAGTACATAAGATTAGGGTGGGACAGAAATTCATCCAGCTCACCAGAACAGTACTCTATGTATTAGTTAAAAAAATCATCAAGGACTGGACCCTTGACTCTCATGCCTGTCTATCTTTAGACTCAAATAGTGACCAGTGGTGTAGTGGTGCCAATCACTTTGTTCTTCTAAGATGATTCTAAGGCACAAGGAAGGTCTAGGCATGGACCAGGAGGAGGACCTAGTCTTCTAGGGTCTGTTGCTAATATCTTACCGAGCTACAGGCTTTGACCAGAGGGTACACATGTGGATTTTCAGGAACTTGTGTTCTGAAAGAAAGAGCATGGCCAGGGAAGCACAGAGAACAATAGAATTAGATGTGGTTTATTAAGGAAGAGAAGGGGGGGCACTCAGAAGAATGAGGGGGCAAGAGACCTAGAGAGATTCTGGGTTCCAAGGCCCTGAACCATGAAAGCATCCATCCTTTCTAGATCATTTACACAGGACCCACCTTCTCTAGTACCTTGAGATGGTATAGCTTTTGCTGTTTCTGCTGTTTAGTTACATACAACCCATGGTCATTGGGGTTTCCAGTTTTTCTCTTCCACTGGTTCCCTCAATTGTCAATCTTTTCATAATTACAGTGTTTTAGTTTTTCTTCCGAATTTCATACATGCACACGTATATTTTGATTATTTCATAAGAGTGTGGAGCATGGTCAGTCTTCCAGGGACTACATTCCTAAAGAAAATTGAGCCTGTCCCCCTTAGCAGGCATCAACGGATGGCAGCTTCTAGGAGATGGATCGGGTCTCTTTGCTATCTTTGCTGGAACACTGACTGACTTGATGTCATGAAGGCAACCATAGCTGCAGTGAGTTCTTGAGTACAGCTGTCCCTTACTGTCATCCCTAGGTTGTTATGATAAATCTTTCTGCCAAAAGCCGCCTGAGCCCCACCGCCATGAGTGAGCTTTACACCAGCCGCCCGCCTGAGTTAGGGCCCAAATCAATACACAGAAACTTGTATTAGGTTCAAAGCTGCTTGGCCAATGACTAGGACTTCTCATCTGTTAGCTCAGTCTTAACTATCATAAACCTATATATTTTATAAGACTTATCAGACGCCTTGTTGGCGTCCCTCCTTGCCGGTGGATCACATTGTGCTGCTGGAGCAGGAGAGGAGGGGAAAAGAGGACCCTTCCTGTTTCTCCTTCACTTAAATATGAGTCTCCTTGCTATGTCACTTCCTGCCTGGATCACCACTTCTCTACTACATTTCCCAGAATCCTCTTTGACTCCTAGTTCCATCTAACTTGCTGTCTCATTGGCCAAACAGTATTTTATTTAACAATCAATAAGATAAACATACACAGTACATTCCCCATCACTAGGTGACACTGATTTATGCTAGTCCTCCTGACCTCTGACTCTTACAGTGCTCTTGCTCCTCTATTTTGATGTTCCCTGAAATTGCAGGGATGGGCTATAGTATAGATGTCTAGTTTGTTTCTGAGTAGTCCACAGACATTTATTCCATATGTTTTGCCATTTGCCTGTCTTGATGCTTCTAGAAGCTCCCCTTCTGCTGCATCCTCCCTCTTTAATGGTACTTCTCTTCTCTGGAGAAATAACAAAAGATTTACATTTTAGACCTTCTATAGAACTGGTTTTTGTTTTAGAAATTCTTTAGACTTTCAGTTTTATTTTATGTATGGGTGATTTGCCTGCATCTATGTTTGTATGTCACATGTGTGCAGTGCCTGCAGAGGCCGAAAGAGGATTCCCTGAAACTGGAGCCATGGGTGGTTGTGAGCCACCATGTGGATTCTGCGAACAGAACCAGGGTCCTCTATAAAAGCAGCAAGCTCCATCAACCACTGAGCCTTCTTTCCAGACCCCACACATAGCTGTTTCCATGGAGCAACTGAAAACACTTGTAACTTTTTCCTCTTCAGGGTGACTTTTATTTTCTGGCCAACTTTCTTGCCTTTTTTTAAAAAATGGACTGATTGATACCTTTGCTTATGCCTCACTCTCTGCCTTTCCCTAGTACTGGGTATGAGATGGTGAATGTCAGTCTCTGACATATCTAGGCCCAAATGATGGTAGTTTGGGTTACTCACTACTTCAGAGAATCCCCTGGAAGGTAAACAAGAAGAAAGGAGAATTGCTTAATTAAATCCCCAAGGGGTGGAGGTTCCTTTCACGTGCAGAATGTATAGTCAGTAACGCTCTTTATTGTCTTTTGAGGCCAGAGAGAGGCCTTTGGGAACCTGGGAGAGTGCACCCCTGCATCCTTTCCTGTGGTGTCTGACCACATCCTGCTGTTTTTGTTCATTTGGATACTTTCTTCACACAAGTAGCCCTGGAGACTGTTGCTCCCTGGTGATGTTTACCATCCTCTCTCTGGAGAATTCTGAGCCAGGTGATCTGCCAACTCCCTTCTAATGACTTTGTTTCCTACGCAGGGCGGACTCTGTTGGAGAAACTGTTCAGCCAGCAGGAGAACGGGCCTCCAGAAGAAGCAGAAAAATTTTGCTCACGGATCATTGCCATGGGCCTTCTACTTCCTTTCAGTGACTGCTTCAGGGAACCATGTAATCAGAACGCTGGGTCAAGTTCAGCTCCATTTGATGTAAGTAGGAGAATCCACTTCTGTCTGTGGGGTGGACTGCAGATGGAGTAGCAGCTGTGATGTGTGTCTGCCCCAATTGCCCTATAATTTAAAAACAACACGTGATGCAAGCCTTCCTCCCCTGGGCCACTCAAGGGCCCAGTTTGTCTATTTCTGTACTTTTCTTTAGAACATGGTATTGGATGTAGTTTGCAAAGCTCCTTTTAAACAACAACAATAACAACAACAAAAGTCCAGATAGTCCCTTAGTAGTTTTCTAGCCTGTTCTAATTAGGGCTTATTTTAAGAGCTCTCAGCAGTTTTCTTTTTGGTGGAGATTGAACATGCATAGCAAGAGTTTGTCACTGAACTATACCTCACACCTCAGTATTTCTGTGCTGGCCACAGACATTCCATTAGAAGCTTCACCAAAGGGTAAAATACGAGTCCCAATGGGTCACAGGTTTCCATGGGCACTAGAATGCTGTGTGTTTTCCCCAACTCATTTGTGCACTAAACGTTGACAAGAAGAAGCAGCAGTCTCTGCCCTCACCCAGTCCCCCACTTAGCAGGACTTAATAGTGTGGAACACACAAGTCATGTTCATAACTCATCATGAATGCCAGCACTGCCCCGGACTAGCATCGTCAAGCCAGAATACTAACTTTCTCAGGTATGTGGTGCATGCCTGGCGTGGTTCTGAGAAGCATGCACCTAGAACTAAGATAGGCAAGAGTTCTCATATGTGTTATCTCTCATGAGAAAGCTGTGTGTGTGTGTGTGGGGGGGTCTGGTTGGATCTCTTGTGCAGAGCCTAGGAACTGAGTGTTTGAGGACATTGGATTCTGATCACATGGCTAACTACATCTCTTCCAGTATTGCCAAACATCCTTCAAAAGACAGGGAATGTGAACAGAAGCTGAGGTCTAGAGCTGGTTATAGAGCCAGATATTGTGGCTCATGCCCATCATCCCAGTGTCTGGGAGGCTGATGCAGGAGGATCAAGAGATTCAGGACAGCCTGAGGGTCACAGTGAGGCTTTGTCCCCAGAACCAGAGTATGAAAAGGTGATCATAAATAACAGAGCGTCCATGATTGCTGCTTTCTTCTTCCTTCCATTTACTAATTCTAACCTGTGGTCTTTCGAGAAGAAATCTCATAACATATCCTGAGACTTCAGTTCTCGTCTGTTAGAAAAATTTCTAGATGATGCCGTGACTTGTGGACCTTCTTTAAGATTTATTTTTGTTAAAGTTTTTTTTTTCTCTCTCTCTCTTATGGAAAGAATTAGATGATTTACAAAGCTTCTCTTCTCTGTGGGAGCTGTGTGATTCTGGAAACAGAACCTGAGGACTACAGTGTGGTGTGTTGTAGAGCTACCTTCTGGTAGATATCAGTAGGGAAATTTGGAGATATGGTAAACACAATAAAATAGAGGGAAACACTAGCTATGTCTGCATTGCATGCTATCGTCTATTTCTGACAGCCATGACTGCCTTCATCAGAGCAGCTGTGACTGCCTGCACCCTCAAGATCGAGCCTCTTGATGTTCCCTCGTAAGAGAAGGGGGTAGGGATGGGGACATACTCTTACTGGAGATTTCAACCACTCTTCTCAGTTGTATGTAATTCTATCCGAGCTTCACATGGTCTTGTAGTCTGGGGAGGTGCTAGAACATATGGCATATGGAAGCTTAATTGAAGGAATGGGGAGTGGGGGACTCTACCTCTGCAGTAATTGGGAAGTTGCCATCCAGGCCAGAGTGTGACTTTAGTGGTATAGCTGTTTGGGGAGTCATCCACCCTGTTGTACCACCCTTCGCCCTTGATCTGTAAATACACACAATAAGGCCACTGGTTTGCCATGTTGGACTTCCATGGAATTGATACTTTGATATGTCATTGTTGCCCTAGCGGGGATGAGTGAATTTGTTCATATTGTCCCTGGAGAAGTTCACATAATAGTCTAGCACTTGCTTTTTAATGAAAACTATTATCAAATTAATTTTATTTTCCTAAAGCTCAGAACTTAAAAGTCTTTCCACTTAGCAAGTGTGAAATTGGAATAAGACGAAAAGAAGAGGATAACCCTATTCCTCCATTTAAAAGTTTTTATTATTTACTTATTATTGGGATACTAGGGCAAAACTCAGGTCCCCAAGCATGCCAGCAAAGGGTTCTACCAATGAGTCACAGCATTTACCTTTTTCTTTTTAAGTTAAACTTGTTACTTCTTACCTGTCACCTTACTCCATCCACCCTAGCGTTGGAGAGACTTAAAATGCTTCTTTAGCCATGTGTCGCATGAAAGTAAAAACCAAACACAGAAAGTAGGGATTTCATTCCCCAGCTTGACGCGATCATCTTCCTCTTGGCAGTATTCCTTGGCTGTGTACTACCTCTCTAGTCCTGGCACCAAATGAACACAAAACAAAGAAGAAATTAAAGGTACTCTCATGGGGACTGTTGTTCCATATTCTAAAATAGCAGATCAGAAACAGCACCAGGGCTTAATGAATACTGAGTCAAGGATTTTTTTTTTTTTTCTCAAACTACAAAGGAAGCAAACATACTGGACATTGTAAAGATCGAGGTTCAGTGGGGGCTGGGAAGGAATGTGCTCATCTGTGGGGAGAGACATTTTTGATAGTCTTTGTGCTGATTTCCAGAAGAGGGTTGTTGTGAGCATCTCCAAGGAACAATTCTCCCAGGGACAGTTCTTTCCAAGATGGAACCCAGTAGAGCTGGGCTTGTACCTGTTCCTGTCTACTGATCTTATAAGAGCATTCTACCTGTCTCTGTTTAGATATGTCATTAAAAAAAAAAGACCCTTTATTGTTTGATATGGGGAATCGTACTGATGGAGTTTAGGACTTGACCTACCTCAGCTAAAGATTCCTCGTGTTAGTCTCTTATATTCCTGTGGTGATGTTTTGTTTATGATCTAACAAATAAAGCTTGCCTGAAGATCAGGGAGCAAAGCTAGCCGTACTAGTTATCAATAGAGGCCAGGCGGTAGTGGTTCACACCCTTAGTCCCAGCACTGGGGAGACAGAATCGGATGGATCTCTGTTAGTTCAAGGCCACACTGAGCTACATGAAATTTATTTGGTCTTAAAGAGAAACAAAGCTCACACAAAGGTGATCTCAGCACTTAGGATCCCACACCTTTAATCCCAGCACTAGAGAGGAATCTAAGGCAGGAGGAGACAGGAGCTGAGTGGGTCTGAGGTTTGGTTGAGACAGAGGAGTCCGAGGAGCAGTGCAGTCGGGAGCAATCTGAGGTTCGGTGGATCACATGGTTAGAGGTGAGAACTCGTTGCTTCTCTGATCTTCAGCCCAATATCTGTGTCTGGACTTTTATTATTAAGACCAACTAGAATTCACGCTACATTATCCTGTATCTTTTTAGGGCTTACCATTTTGATTTCTTGTGCTTTAGAAAATATAAAAGGACATCGCATTTCCACTCACATTACTTGATAAAGGTTTTGTGAACTTTGTAAGACACATGTAGTTTTGAGTGTCCATGTTACCTCATTTACAAATGCTAAGGAAATTTATCCTATGTGCCAGGATCAATAAAATTCACTATAAAATAATTCAAGTAAAAAGGAAAGCTTTATTAAGACAACAACCAAAGGTGGGAGGGGGAGCTATGGGTGTAGGTCAGTGGTTTGTGTGGTGTTTTGAATAAGGGTGGTCCCCATAGGTTCATATACTGAATGCTTGGTCACCAGATGGTGGAGCTGTTTGGGAAAAAACATGAGGAATGAGTCACTGCGGGAGGGCTTTAAGGTTTTAAAAGCACATTTCCTGTCAGCTCTCTCTCTCTCTCTCTTTCTCTCTCTCTCTCTCTGCCTCATGATTGTTTTCTCAACATGCAAGCTCTTAGCCACTGCTCCAGAACCATGCTTGCTGGCCTGCTGCCACACTCCCTGCTGTGAAAACATGGACTCACCCTCTCAAACTATAAGCAAGCCCTTTGTTAAATATTTTCTTCTCAATTTTCTTTGGTCATGGTGTCTTCACAGGAATAGAAAAGTAACAATGACATTCTGTAATTCTAGCATTTCAGAGGCTGAGCAAGAGGATTCATGAGTTCAAGGCAACTGTGGGCTATATAGTAAGGCCATACATTAAGAATAAATAAAAATTATGAAGGAAAGAAAGCATAAGGTTCAAGTCAGGAGGAGGTGGCCATTGGTACAAAAGGATGATGCACTCAGAAAGGACAAAGATAAGGGTGGCAAAGACAAAGATCCCACCCAGTTCCCCACTCTGGCCCATCTACATAAGTGACGTGTATAAGTGTTCTTGGTCCTGACTGGTTAATTTTATGCACATGAAGGACTTCAGTTATGCCAATTCCTGATTGGTTGACATTTACAAATGTATTCAGGTCATAGTTCCTTGATAAGATCCTGAAGACAAGATGAGACTTTCTAGACTCCTCAATAAACAGGAGACTGTTTATTGGAGCACAATTGTGATTGGGAGGTTTTACATCATTTCATTGAATGGATTTTTTTCTGTTTGTATGTTTTTATTTTGTTCTACTGGGGATAGACCTTAGGGATATATAATATACATGTGAGGCAAGTATTTGGCCACTGAGCCATATCCTCAACTCTCTGTATTTTCTGAAGGATGATTTGTGTATTGGTTGATATGGCTATCACTTTTGATTTTATTTGGGGATCTTCTTAGTGAGCAGCCTACAGTTGAGAGATGAATCCCCAGTGACACTGGGAGAAGAGCAAGAAAACCACTGCAATAAGGAAAACACAAGACTAAACAAGGTAGAGAAGTACGCTTACATTGATAGCCAACCAATACACTGCCAATGGCCATTGGGTAGAAAACCGCATGCAGGTGGGTAGGAGGAGCCTCTGCTGGCCACACTTAGCTTGTAGCCTGTGGGTGAGGCATGTTCTATCACCCTTCCATCTCTAGGGATTACTAGCACAGCACTGAGATCTGCCCAGGAGGACTAGTCTCCATGACTTCAAATTTCACTCAACATTAAAATCCTTTCTGTAGGGTTGAGGCTATGGAAATCGGAGACCCTGCTGGAGTGCCAGAGTTCTGCCCATTATCCCTGGAGATCACGGAAGATGGCTGGCTTCAGTGACCAATACTGACCTCAGTCGGAGTTCAGTGAGGCTCCACTGTGATGAG
The DNA here is from genome assembly GCF_003668045.3 of Cricetulus griseus. NCBI lineage: Eukaryota > Metazoa > Chordata > Mammalia > Rodentia > Cricetidae > Cricetulus > Cricetulus griseus. Next base: position 19,050,626 of record NC_048598.1, on the reverse strand, counting down.
TTCAGCTCGTAGTTACCAACAGCGGGACTAATGGGCACCTACCTTTCACTATTGATGTGCTCATCTTCTACTACCTGAACTTCTTGGCATCCCTCTCCTAGGGACTCCTCTTCAGCTGTCCCTCACTCTTGAGTTGTGACAGATTGACCCCACTTCTCTGAATTGTGATCTCTTCTTGTTGGGAGGTGCCCGGTGTAGCTCAGACTTAAGCAACAGGTTTTCAAAGTTTTGCCCCTCCATAGCCCAGTGAGACATGAAGAATGACAACATGGATCTTCTCTCCAGTGTTGACTTTTTACATAAGAGGGGCCACTGATCCAAGAAATCCTCAAGCTGGATTTCAGGCTTCCGAGAATTCAGATCTTATCCTTTATGTAGGATGGTCAGCTCTTTCAGTGGGCCAATCAGACTTTTTTTTTTTTGGCATGAGGCTTCTGTCTCCTCCCCTTGATAGGGAGCAATGGCTAGGGCTACTTGCTGGAGTAGCTGGAGGCATGTGCTGCCCATTCCTTCTTGCCGCATGATCTCCTGTTTCTCTGTGTGTTTTAGTTATCCCATCAGCCCCTCTGTGATGACACCCTTCTACTCTTTTTGCTTTGGATTGGAGTCTAACCTTTGTTATGGCTGCTCACCCACTGTGTCACTTAGTGGCAGCTTCTTATCTTCAATCTGCCCATACAAGTAAACTTTTAATACTTTGATAATATTTTATTATTAATTATATGTGTATATGCGTCTTTGTGTGGGTATGTGCACTTGAGGGCACTTGCTCATGACTCTCAGAAGAGGAGTCAGATCTCCTGGAGCTGGAGATCTCCTGGTTGTGGGTTGCCCAGTCCAGTGTGGGTTCTGGGAACTGAACTTTGGTGCATGCAAGGGCAGTGTCCCCATTAACCTCTGGGCTATCTCTTCAGCCCCAGTTCTACTCTTTCTCTCGGGACACTATTCAGAATTACATGCTACCCCTGTAGTCACTGTGTTTGTCCACTCATATCTGCAACTGTCCTATAATAACATTATTATAATTAATTCTGCACTCAGTTGTTTCTAAATGCAAATCAAAATTTGTGTGAAGGTATTCTCCTGAGCTGTATGACTGTGTTTACTTTATAGGCATCTCCAGAGTGGTTAAGCGCATACTCTAGACTTAGATTTCAATCCCTTTTCTTCCATGTAGGAAGAGATGATGTTTATCCAGGATCACATTAAAATTTTTCAGTGATAATATTATCTTGGTTGAGAATTGTCTGAAACACTAAATGAGCTTAAGTTATAAAGCATTTAACACAGTTATTGGCTTATGCTATTTTACATTATTGTCTTTTAAATTCTTCTAGAAACTTGCTGAGCCATTCCACAAGTATGTCTTGCTTTGTGCAGAACAGGAAGGTTACTGAGGATATGAAGAACTAGAGTATCCATTCAGTGAATTGCCTTGAATGATCAAATGTTACTTATGTCCAGTAATCATGAAAACACTTGGAGAGATGTAATGCCCAATGGAATGTGGACTTGAGCCTTATATGATATGAGAATTGGCTTTGTATCTGGTCTGTTTTTCATTGCTACTCTTTCTTATGGAAGTGAAAAGACTAGGAAGAACTACAGGGAAGTAACTAAAAGTTGTGAAGGAGAGCACATTATGCTCACCTGGTGTTGTGTTCATGACCATTCCATAGTCACTCCATTTCCCTGTCCTTTTCTGCAGAAGTGTTATACTCAAGTGTGACTGTGATATTTAGCTCTCTGTGTATGTGTGTGTGAATGTTGGCGATTCTCTATAGAGGATGTAGCATGGAGGAACAAAAGGTTCTTTTTAAAATAATGCTTCACCAAAGAATAAAGATAGTTATTTTATCTGTTATTGTTAACACCAGGAAAGGAACCCCAAATGACTGCAGACTGATTTGTTACATAACCTTGTTCCTTTCTTTCACAGATCTCTACTATGTGGGAAGTTAGATGCTCTTAGGTATGTAATTCTATTATGGGGAGAGGGGATGTGTTGCCAGTAGGAAGGAGTAGTCAATAAAAATCCACCAGAAGAAATTTGCTTACTGTTTTCCACAAGAACCACTTTTCTATCCAATTTCATTTTAAATTATAAAATACATTTATTTTTTAAGGGATATATGTGAACATGTATCAAGATGTCTCAACTTGACTTCATTCTTTGAAGTACACATAATCTGGATTGGGAAAAAATTGCCCTGTATTAGTAACTTTTTATGATGACAAATGCATTGCAGGATATCAGATTGCATCAGTAATCAGCGTAAAGTGGAAGACCTTTATTACTTTATTATATGTTTTATTACACAAATGCAGAGAGAGAGAGAGAGAGAGAGAGAGAGAGAGAGAGAAAGAGAGAGAGAGAGAGACAGAGAGACAGAGTGAGAGACAGAGTGAGAGAGAGAGAGAGAAGCGCCTTTTAGGCTAGATTAGCCTGGAGTTCACTATATAGCCCAGTGACTTGGGGTTTCTATTGCTGCGATGAAACAACATGGCCAAAAAGCAAGTTGGGGCGGAAAGGGTTTATTTGGTTCACACTTCATCATTGCCATTCATCACTGAAGGAAGTCAGGACAGGAACTCAGATGGGGCAGGATCCTGGAGGCAAGAGTGATGCAGAGGCCATGGAGGGATCCTGCTTACTGGCTTGCTTCCCATGGCTTGCTCAACCCATCTTCTTATAGAACCCAGGACCAGCAGCCCAGGGATAGCACCACCCACCATGGGGTGGGCCCTCCTCCATTGATGACTAAATGAAAAAATGCCTTACAGCTGGATCTCATGAAGGTATTGCGTCAGCTGAGGCTCCTTCCTTTGATGACTCTAGCTTGTGTCAAGTTGACACACAAAACTCCCAGTACACCGAGGCTGACCTTGAGTTTGTGACAATCTTCCTGCTGTAGATTACTCAGAATGTTGGGACTTTAGGCTTGAGCTGCCACAACTACATTTTATTATCTGTTGTCATTTTTCTGATTTCTCTGAGTGTGGGAAACAGTGGTATTTCTTTTTATCCCTATAATTAGTTCATCTACCACTCAGGAATGCTTATATGACTGCATCCTGTAGTCATTAATATGTACATTTTACTTCTGAGATGATCGTGTAAAAGAATGTTTTAAGCTAGGTGTGGTGGTTCATGCCTGAAATCTCAGGAAGCTGAGACTGAAGGATTGCCCTCTATTGCAGGCCAGCCTGAGTTTCAGTGTGATTCCAGTCCCCTTTGAGTTACAATTGTGAGACCTGCCTTAAAGAAAAGAATATTTTGATATGGTACATGTTTTAATAAATTTATAATATATGCAGTTTTATTAATCTTATGTTGGGGGGAGAGAAGGCTTTTTTTTTTTAACCTGTTATTATCGATCCAGAAGTATTGCTGCAGAGTAAAGACAGTAACTCAGTGGTAGCGCATATGGCTGATATGTGTGAAGTCTCATGTGCCCAAAGAACATGTAGCCTGATGACTTAGGTGATCATATGAAGCATCATGTGATGACATGAGACAGCATGGCTTCATACTCACCCATCCTATATGATCATACCAGAAGGAGGCAGATGCAGCCCAGCAGTGTACGGTATTCTCTTACAACCAATCTCAGGTTCCTGATTGTTGTGGCCTGAATGTAAGGTGTCCCCTACAGGCTCGAGCGTATGAACACTACTTAGTAGGATCCATCCCAGAACAGCAACAGCAAAAAGTACTGTGAATACAGTGTGGCAGTTGCTGTTATCCCTCCTAATGACCATGTTCTGTGCTCAGTGGAGATGCTGCTTTTAGCACTGGTATGGATGGAGAAATGGTCCCCAAACCTGAGTTCACTGAAGTTGACACAATGAAGTTTAAAAAGTAAGTACATTTTTTAAATGAAAGTTGCAGAGAAGTTTATGCAGAGAAAAAGGAGCAAAAAGGGATGGGCAGGGCTGATAAGGAGAGTCACAAAGGAAAGGAAGACATCACATTGTTTCTCATGTGGTGTGTGTGTGTGATATTATATAAGTATATTAGACATAGAAGCAGAAGGGACTCTGTGGGGAGGAAGAGTAACAAGAGTGGGAAGGAAGGGTCTACTGAGGATAAGTGTTAAGGGGTGGATTTGAGCAAAGTACAATGATGTATGACACAGCTCAGCGAGGCCTGGCTGTGTCATAATGAAGCTCATTATTTTGTATGCTAACTAAACATTTTTTTAAAACGGAATCTTTAAAAAGACACACTGGGGATACACTTTCTAAGGCAGTGACGAGCTTTCTTTGTGTTTGCTCATTTGAAAAGACCATGCTGCTTCAGATACACATTTTGGCTTCCGGAACTTGTACTTTGAATCACCCATTTGGCACACAGTGTGTGGTGGTTCCCAGTTCATCGTGCTTGTGGGGGGATGGATGTTTATTAAAATGAGTGATTCAGCTTAACTCATCCTTCATGATTTTCTTTCCTTCCCTTTTGCTGAATATGCCTCGGTATCCATCATTTCTGTGTAAAGGAAGTGTCTCTTTCTTATATATTTCTTTTCATTAGCAGTATGTGCTAATTAAAGCCACTGGGCTTCCACTAAAGGGAAGAATCGGGGACACAGTGACCAAGGGAAGGTGCTTTGTTCTGAGAACACAACCAACGCAGTGAGGAGCTTATAGGATCTCCTTCTTAAACCTTACTGGATTTTGGAAACCTGAAAGATTTATTGTATTTTTTTAGTGTCTAGATAACAAAGGTTTTACGTAAAGAGTCAGGTAGTGTTTTAGAATTTAGGAAGTATATGACACATTTTGTCAAGCCATTCAGTCCTGCTTTGATATGACTTACACGGACAATACAAAGTCTATAAATGTGGCTGTATTGCCTAATAAAACTTCCATTTGCAGGAGGAGGTGAAGGGAGAGGGCACAGACTTGGCTTGCATGCTGCAGTCGGTTGGTGTATTCTCAGGTGTGGGGGTGACTCTTGGTGTATTCTCAGGTAATATTAAGAAGGTGAATTTATTCAATGAATTTGACTTTTCTCTCTCTAACCAGAGAGTCACAAAATATGTATTGTAAAGAAACTTGGGGCAGTTTACAAGCGGAGTACCTGCTGTGAGTCTTGCCTTTCCTTTAGAGGGGAGTGTTCACGGTTAGAAACCGATGGAGGACTGGGGATAAGGAGGTGAGGCATAGAAGGGACCCAATAAAGAATGTAAGGTTAAGGACCGAGGAGATTGGCATTAAAGACTGATAGCATCTCATTTAGTTCTGAGAGTCAAAAAAGATGAGATCTAAATGTAGGTGTGTGGCAATATTTTGTTTGTGCTTTAACAAATAAAGCTTGCCTGGAGATCAGAGTGGGGAGCTAGCCACACTAGTTAGCTAGTGGGTGGTGCACACTTTTAATCCCAGGGTTCAGGAGACAGAGACAGATGGATCTCTGTGAGTTCAAGGCCACCATGGGCTATACTAGATTGATCCATTGTAAAAGAGAAACAGAGCTCACACCTTTGATCCCAGCACTAGGGAAGTGGAGACAGGAGTAACGTGGATAGACAGAGAGAGGAATATAAGGCAGGAGGAGCCAGGAGCTCAGAGCATTCAGTCTGAGGGTTTGCAGGGATGCTTTGGTCTCTTTAGTTGGAGGATTCAGTAGAGGTAAGAACTAGTGGCTGGCTGCTCTGCTTTTCTGATCTTTCAGCATTAACTGAAAGATCTGACTCCCGGTTTTTATTAGTAAGACCAATTAGAATTTGTGCTACATGGGTGTACTTTATAAAAGATGGCTATGGAAATGAACAGGATGGGGGAGCACAAAGAAGGGCACAGATGCAGCCATCCTTTGATATTTGTGACTGGAAGCTGAGGGCGGGCTCCCTCCATTCTCTGTTAGGTGTCTGAGCAGGCTGATAAGAGGGTAGGGTTTCTATGAAGACCTTTCCTTTGGGCATTATTGAAAGACCCCCAAAGAGGTACTTTCGTAGAGGGAGACCCGCACCCAGGAATCAGCGAGACCACAAGCTTGGATGCAAAACCGCAAGAGGCTTTATTGGAGATACGGGTACCCGGGCGACTTAGCTTCTGTGAGGCCAAGCGCCCCGAGCCAAGGGAAAGGGGTCCTTATATAGGGAAAAAGGCACAAGCTAGGAGCAGGGATTCTATTGGATAATTCTAATGAGGCATTGTACAGAGCTATTCTCATTGGTCAATGTATATGAGACGCTATACAGGGTTATTCAAATGAGGCAAAGTACAGAGTTATTCAAATGAGGTGAAACATAGAGTCTTTCAAATGAGGCGAAATACAGAATCATTTCTATTGGATGGTTCAAATGAGACACAGAGCCATTCCAGATCAGCATATTCTCAAGGTCTGGTGTCTGGTACAACAGACTCAATTCCCCCTCCCTCCGCGTCCAGATGGCTGACCTTGGGGGCGGAGACCTTGGGACAGAGTGTTTCTCTTCGGGCGGGGGCTCAGGGGCAGGGCTCCAGGCCGGCTCACTTGGTGTTTGTTCTCGTGCCGACCCACCTGGTGCTCGCCCTCCTGCCGGCCCACCCGGTGCTCGTTCTCGGGCTGGCCCACCTGGTGCTCGTTCTCGGGCCGGCCCACCTGGTGCTTGTTCTCGGGCCTGGCGTGCGGCGGGTGGCGGGGGAAGGCCGCCGGGGGTGGGGATCGGGGAAGCCGCCGACAGGAGGAAGAGGAGACAAACTTGAGAAAGAAAGGGCTAAGGGGCAGGGGTCTTTCATTATAAACTTTGGAATGAGAACAGAATAGAACTCAGAAGGAGGCTTTTGTAGAGCCAGACAGTGGCAGAGGTTGTCTCCAGCCTGGGCTTGTTTGTGTCTGGCAAAGCTGATCTTGAGTTGATCTTCCAAGGTATATTAGCCATTTCCCCATTGTTGTAATTGCTGGAGAGGGAGACCTGCTTCAGCAGGGGTTTGGGTCCCAGAGAGGATGTGGAGAGTTGATGCTGGGGGCCTGGGGAGGAAACAGGAGCTGAGGGTGAATTGAGATGGCCGCCAGCAGCATCTAATTGAGAAAAGATTATACCCTTCATACTGTATAGTTGCACACAGGATTAAATGGGAGGCAAGGGGCATGTCAGCTGGGGTGTGGTTTGAGGTCAGGGCTTGAGGAAGCTAGCCTTGACCTTGACAATAGGCATCAGTCATATATTAATGAAAGGGTCATAAGTTCCTCTTGCTAGAGAGAAGATTGAGTGCTTTGTCAAGCAGGAACTCTCCTTAAGCCCCCCAGGAAATGGAAACCCTTATGCAAAAGCCTTATCTTGGGAAAAAGACTGCTGGGGAGCAGACACTATACTCCAATTTCCTAATCTTACTATGTGGGCCTCTTCCCCTCACAAACTCTCCCAGAAGGGAAGGTCCTGATGTCTTACTCTTTTCCCGTCATACCGGACCACTCTGACTTCTCTATTTATTAACTGTAACTCTTGTCCTTCATGGTCTCAGGCTCTGGGTCTGAATTATAGGCATCTCATCCTTGGGATCAGGTGTGTCTAACTCCCCTTTTCTTGGTGTGATTAGGAGGGTACATTGGAATTCCTGGTTCCAGAGTGGTGGGATTTTTTTCCCTAAGAATTATTTTGTGTAGGGAAGCTATCAGTGTATACATTTTAATCCTTTACCAAAGCCCATAGAAAATTTCCCGAAAGGAAAGGCATTAATATTGAGAATCATTCAAAATAAAAGTAAAGTCAGGCAATGGTGGCCCATACACTTGACCCCAGCACTCGGGAGGCAGAGGCAGGCTGATCTCTGTGAGCTAGAGGCCAGCCTGGTCTAGGCCAGGCTCCATAGAAGTTCTGTCTTGAGGGGGGGGGGGCTGCAGGAGAAGTGTGGTCTGCAATATCAAAATGCTGGAACTTTGTCAAGCAGCAATGGTCACCATGTGGTCAAAGCTGTGTAAAAACATCTGACAAGAAGTGACTTCTGTCTGCTCTGCCCCATAGTGTGAGCCGTACTGCCCTGTGCAGTTGTGGCAAGGGTTTTGCTCACAGCTGTAGCAGTAGGAATGATTGCAAGGCAGATGGGTCATTCAGGAGGAGGCAAGAAGTAGAGAGGGCGTGTATGTCTACCTCATGTTTTCCTTTCTTCCTCAGAGCATGTATTTTATTTTATTTTTTTCCCCCGACAGGGTTTCTCTGTGGCTTTGGAGGCTGTCTTGGAACTAGCTCTTGTAGACCAGGCTGGGTCTGCCTCACGAGTGCTGGGATTAAAGGCGTGCACCACCAACACCCGACTTCAGAGCATGTATTATTGCTAACCTTGCCTCAATTTTCAGACCGTACAGTGCCCAGTCACTGTCCATTTTTTGTTTTGTGTGTGTGTGGTTTTTTGGGGGGTTTTTGTTGTTGTTGTTGGAATCCAGGGCTTCACGCATGCTAGCCCTTGGTGCTTACAACTGTCTTCAATCTTTAAAAGCATATTGAGGCCACCGTGCCAGGCTTTCTTGTAAATTCCTTGCAAGTATTCACTTAATCTTCATAATGGGCTTGATGAGGGGGTTTTATTCTTTAGAGAAGAAATTGAAGTTATGCTCCTGGCCTCTCCTACTTGAAGTCCATTGTCAGCACAAATCTGCCAAAGGTATTTTTGCAGTTCTGGGCATCTCTTGCTTTAACTTGTCACTCACAGATCCATGCAGTGCAGAAACAAAGCTGCTTCTTTCTTCTGGGTACACATTTTGGCTTCCAGAACTTGTTCTTTGAATCACCCGTTTGGCACACAGTGTGTGGTAGTTCCCAGTTCATCGTGATTGTGGGTGATGGATGTTTATTAAAATGAGTGATTCCGCCCAACTCTTCCTTCATGATTTTCTTCTCTTTTCCTTTTGTTGAATATGCCCAAGTATCCATACAAATGGCTGCTGGTATCGGTGGTTTCCTTGAGAGTAGTGACTTCTCTGTTAGTGCATTTTGTCTTTCTTGTTGGTGCTGGGGTTTGAACTCAGGGCCTTCCTCTTGCTTAGGGTCTGTTGTACCCCTAACCACACCCTCAGCTATGCATCTTTCTGGTGTTTATAGGGTTCTATTTGTGACACCACCACACAGAACGGGTGATACGTAACAGCTTCCCAGCTGAATGCTTTGGGAGGCATTTTTCTGAATGCATTTCTCTGTGTTGCACACTGGCATGGGTGTGCTGTGTCAGAGACATTGATGCATTTCCACAAAATCAGGATTTGCTGACTAACAGTAAGTTCCCCAGCCACATGCGCTTCCTTGCTTGCTATTTACCATGTACTTCCTATTTTACCTGATTGAGTGGCTGTTGGCCATCACAGGTTTTTTCATTCTAATCTTAAATATTAATGCTCACTCTCAGGTCACATACTAGGCTTCACACAGTAACAAATATTTACAGAATGGCTACAAAGAGGTTAAAGATGATGAGGCATTCAGAGATGCCTTAGTGGAGGCAAAGGCAGAGTAAGAGACGGGGAGAGCTATTGTTGGCATGGTAAGATATTAAGGACCTCCCCTTGAGAGCTGCTGGAGACATTCAAAGTTGAGCCAGCTGAAAGAAGATTGGCAGAAGGTCTGGCAGAAGGTCAAGTCCAGGTGAAGCTCATGGGTTCGGTCTGCTCAGAGGGCTAGTCATCTGAGTGGGTCCCCAGAGCAATAGAGACCACATGGAGCTGAAGACCAGGGGAAATCGGAGTCCTTTGCCTGGTAACCCTTTGACACATGTGATGGGTGGATGGCGGATGATGGATGACAGGTTCATCAGTGCCACTGTGCCCAGTGTTTGGCTTTTGTGGATGGGTGAGAGTCTCATCCTTTGTGGGTCTATCTAGTGTGATTTTGAGCCAGGGTTTCTCTGAGGAGCCTGTCTTGAACTGACTCTGTAGACCAGGCTGTCCTTGAACTCTTGGAGATCCACCTGCCTGTCTACTGAGTGCTGGGATCAAATTCGTCCACCACCACCATGGCTGCTCCTGTGGTTTTGGTGCATTCTTATACCATGTGTTCCCTATTGACTTAGGTGTACAGGTGATACTTCTCAGGTGCATGAGTAAGCTCTGTCTTTGTGCTGTGTGCTGGACCAGTGTTGGTCACTTCCTTGCCCAATGGAAGTGTAGAATCCTGCTTTGGCAGGTGGATTCTCCTTGGAGTCCACTCCAAGCGGAGTCAAGTACTGCCTTGTGATATGAAATCACCACGTGGGTAAGTCACAGGCTAAAAGCCCCTATTTTAAAGTCTAACGACATCTATGAATGAAGACGTATAGTGGTGCCTGTTATTTCCTATGCTAACTCAGGGCAATAACAAACAGGACCTGAGTTCAGATCCCCAGCACTTACATAGAAAGTTGGGTGTGCTAGTTTGCCTGAAAGCCCAGAATTGGGGATAATGGTAGGACAGTGGAGACAGCCAGCCCTGATCCCTGAAGCTTACTGACTGACCTAGCTGAATCAGTGAGACCCAGGTTCAGTGAGAAATGCTGGCTCAAAAATGAATGAAGTGGGGGATAATCAAGGAAGACACCCTTGGTAGACTATGCTCCCCACTCCATGCACAAACATGCTCCCCCTAGGAACCATTGTATATGGCACATGCATAACAACGATTAGTAGTAATAAGTAACTGTTAGTGTTTCATGCTGCATGGAGTAACTTAGAACAGGGTGCAGCCCGATTGATGCACAATGGTTTTGAACCTGTGCTATTGCCAGATTCATACTAGCAGACCTCTCACGGTACTGTAAGGAGTTTTCTGTTTTAACTATTTAAAGACATTTGTCTATGCAGTAAGTTTTTAATTTTTAATTGTGTGGTGGGGTCATAAAATATCATAATTGAAGAGAAGGTTAGTATATATTTTAGCCCAATTCTCTTAATCTATCAAATAAGGACACTTGCATTTTGAAATGTAGAGTGACTTCCTGTGGGGGAGATGGCTTTCTGAGAGCCAGAATTTTCTGTGCCATCCTTCCACCAGAGGAGGGAAGACCCTTCTTCCATTTGAAACAGATTTTAACTTTCCTCTGTTATGCTTGATTCACAGTCCCCGTGCATCCATCAAGGGATGTTGGGTAATGAGTATTTCTTTCACAAACTAATTATGTGACATGTGACTCAGTTGAGTGTGTCGAGTGTTATGGAAAAGGATAGATATTTCCAAGAAAATATTAGAGCTTCAAAGATGAGAGACAACCTAAGAAGAGACTGGATTGGGATTAAATTAGTACCTCAAGAAATCTTCATGCAGAACACTTTGCTATGACGAAATGATAATTCAGTGACATCATCAAACCGGGTTTGTGAGAGCAGATGTAGAATGAAAAGAAGGAGCTTGTAGTTTCTGAGGCTGAACTTTAGTTCTGCATAAATGTTTACTCTCAGCTCAGAGAGGCAGAAACAGCTGGAATTGGAGCCTTGGCTAGCAATGCTGAAGTCCAACATGGCCACTGTTCTTAGAGCCTTCTCATGAAGCCCTTGGTTGTCCTGGGCTTACTGATGACTCATCCAAGGTTGTGAGCACAGGGAATTCTGAATTTTAAAGTTGCTAATTCACAATCAGATTTTCACACAGATGGGATTATAATGGACTGAACAGTTCAGAGTCTGCTTCATGTTTTACCAAATATATGTAGTGTTTTCTTAAGATTTACTGTAGATAATGGGAGAAACTTCTGAGCAAGTTCTAAGACCCCTGGCCTGAGGATGCTGTGGAGGAAACTGCTTCTTTTTACTGTTATATTTTTAAATGCACACGATATTACTGTAATATGAAGTGATTTCAGATTCCCCGTTGTAGAAGCCACACTACATGCTAAAGCAGAAATACTGAGTTGCAAACTTTATAATGACCACAGGTGCAGTTTATCTTGCTATTGAAAGACCTGCTTCTAGGCTGGTATATAGCTCAGTGCTAAGCACTGGTTGAGTATGTCTATAGCATAGGGGACAATCCTTAGTACTGTCAAAGGGGGACAAAGGAGAGCTCCAGAGACCCAGGCACTGTGGGGGCTTGAGGGGTCATCAGTCCTCTCAAGTGTGAATAGTGAAAGTGAAATATAGTGGTCTTCATGTACTGCCTTTCAGGTTTGCTTTTGTGTTTGCCTGGTATTGGGATCTAACCTAGGGTTCTGTGTATGCTGACATATGCTGACAAGCTTTCTACCACTGACCTATTTCCCTAGGCCAATGTAATTTCTAAGAAGCATATGTTGGGGAGTAGAATGCTTTACTTGTTATTTAGTAATTAGAAGAGTAACTCTTCATTTCAGCTGTTTTGACAAATTTATGTCAAATTTACTTCTGAATTGCTAGACACCCATTCAATTTGTCTATGTTGCTAATTTTATTGACAATTTATTTATGGAGGGTATGCTCTGGAAGGGACTATCTCACAGAGTGGAGTTTTGAAGTCCCTTTGTAGATGAGCTGTGAAGTCCTGGTGTGTTGTGGGTTACCCTTGGGGGAGGGGCTGAAAAGAGGCAGAGCCAACTTCTCAGGCACCAGGAGTCAGTGAGTAGTAGAGCTGCTGCAGACTCATTTGTTCAGGAAGTTATACCCCCTCCCGAGGTCCTATTGGCTCAGGCGCTGACTCTGCTGTATGTCCTTTTCTCATTGGTGTCTCTGGGTCAGGTGTCTCTCTGTCAGCCTCTCTGGGCATTGAGGTAGGCTTGGAGGCTTGGCTCAGGGAGGAAATGCCTGCTGTGCATGTGGGCTGGCCTGGGCACCAGGGACAGGGTGACTGCCACTTGGGTAGACTGGCCACAGTTTCTCCTACACTGGTGGTGGGTGGTGCTCAGTGAGGTGAGGTGGACGGTGTGCAGATGGTTTGTATGGTGAATGCGGTTGAATGAATGTGGGTGTATTTGGTGGCAAAATAAGTGAAGAAGTGTGGGAAACACAGCTTTTCGTTTCTTGTTTCTTCATGGCAGGAACCTTAGCATTTACAGAGGACAGATATTTTTATCATACTTTGATTAGCCGATTGCAATTTAATTTTAAACTGACTTCATCCTTTGGTGTAAAAACTGAAACTTAGAAAGGATGAATGACTTGCCCAGAGTCACACAGTTTTAGAAGTGGCAGACAGACATCTAATTTCAGCCCAAGAAGCAGTCACCTTCCACATTTCACCATCTACTACCATGTCCTTGGTTGTGTTCCCTTCCCTGCCAGTCCTCTTTTGTGTGTTACTTTTGTCTTGGGCCAGCGCCTACACAATAATCTCTAATTAGTTTTCAGGTTGCTATTCTTGTTCTCGACAATTGCTTCTTCTCTATAAAAGAATTCTCTCTCTCTCTCTCTCTCTCTCTCTCTCTCTCTCTCTCTCTCTCTCTCTCTCTCTCATTGCCGGTTTTGTCAAGTGCTATGCCACTGACATGTATCTGTAGCTCCAAATGATTACTTTTAAAACAAACATTGTGGGTCTAGTTTTCTGTGGTGGGTCGCTTAAACTGTAGGATATGCACAGCTTTCTCTGTGGCCCTCAGTGTCTCCCTTAGCTGCTGCTTTGCTGGGCTTGCACCCTCCCCCCTCCTCCCTCTGCTTCTAGGGGCTTTGTAAAATGCTGACTATTAGGCTCCCACTTTAGGAAATCATCAACAAAAACAAAACATGGAGCAGCTCTGAGGATGGCCCTGGGAGAATGGGTATTTGATCAACTGGGGTTGGGAAAATGGTGCCCCAGCAAGAGTGTGTTCTGTAGATACAAGCTGTTATTTAGACGTGGAAGCTGTTCTTGGCCCTTTTCCTTTTAGCTCAAAGGAGGTCCTTCCTTTGAATTCCCAAGGGTTATGTTCAGATGATGAGATGCTGTGCTAGGAATTAGTCTAGTGATGGAACATTTGCCCTGAATTGCTCATTAATTTCGGTTAACTTCTTGTGTATAATTGAGAAACTTCTCAGCAGAGTGGCTGGGAGTGAAAGAGAGGAAGAAGGAAGAAGGGAGAAAATGGGGGGCGGAGAGGGAGAACTCTATGGGGTCCAATCTCAGTGGAATTAATACCACCTTTATTTTAAGAACTTTCTATTTAATTCTTTCATTTTTCCCTTTCTCTCTTACCCCCTGCTATTTCTTATTTGAGACAGGGTCTCATGTAGCCCAGGCTGTGCTTCCAAAGTTGACCTTGAACTCCGGATCCTCCTACCTTTGCCCGAGAGTGCTGGGATGACAGGTGTGGACCACTGGGCCTGCTTAATGTGCTGCTAGGAATGAGACTCAGCTTGGTGCACACTAGGCAAGCTCTCTCTCTTGAGCTACACTCTATGCCCCTCTCAGCTTTCTTATTTGAAAAACAGCAATATCTATATAACTGAATAATAATAAAAAACCCTCATCTGTTTCAAAAAAGAAAAGACCAAATTTAGTCCTGTTCAACTTATACTGTGCTCATAGGCTTAACCCATGAACTCTTCCTTATTTTTGCTTTTTTAAAAAAATTTTATTTATTATGTATACAACATTCTGCTTCCATGTGTATCTGCACACCCAAAGCGGGCACCAGATCTCATAACGGATGGTTGTGAGCCACCATGTGGTTGCTGGGAATTGAACTCAGGACCTCTGGAAGAGCAGCCGGTGCTCTTAGCCTCTGAAGCATCTCCCCAGCCCTATTTTTTCTTACTTTATATCTGTATATTGGCGTGTTATTTTGAAGCATACTTTTGAAATGCAAAATATTGCAAATGATAAAAGTTGGGGATATTAAAATGGTGATAATATAATCATTTGTCTATCAAACATTCAAACAAGCCTTTTTAATAACTTTGTCTATAGGATATATATTCTAGATTAAGTATTATATACAATGCATATATATATAATTATACATTTTACAGGTCTTTAAAATCTTATACATACTAAGCATGATTTGATTTGAAGTGATTTAGTTGTACCCATGAATGTGCATAAAATGAGAGACTATTAATGTTACATTACTTCATTTCTTTATTCTGTTTATGTTATATTACATTATTTTATTTCAGTGTTCATTCCTATGTCTCTGATTTGTACTGAAGAGAGTATTACATTGAAAGGATGATTCTTGGATGATCTCTTAAGCCCTCCAATGTGGCAACTGAGGTGCTATATTTCAGTCAAAAATAGAACTGGGCTTCATTTTGGAGATTTCCTCATTGCTGCATAGGGAGTCAGTGATCCTAGTCTCAGCTCTGCCCTCTGCTGGTCGTTTTAAATTCTACAAGGGGAATTCTCAATTCTAATTTATAAAGTTGTTGGAAGACGTTTAAAAAATTTTCACCGTGAAATTCACTAGATAATTATAGTTTTATCTTTTTAGATAGAATACTTAAATCACTCTTTAAAATTTGAGAGAAATGATACTTGACTACATATTTCCAAAGATAATAACATTTGCTGTTTACCATTTACCATGCACCAAAAAAACAAAACCAAAAACAAGGATATTATTACGGTTTCAGCAATGCCAGGAAAAACAATTTGAATGAGTATAAACGCTAATGTTGACAAAGTAGTCTTTGTCCTATGTTGAGGTGCCACTCCACCAGAGTCCCTTGCTATGTTAAACTAACATGCCCTCCTTTCAAATGAAACAAGTTCTTCATCAAATTGAATTTGCTACAGGATTGGCCCAGGCTGCACTACTTTTCTGCTTTAAGGAACTATAGGGCAGGTGATATCAAGACACAAGACAAAGGTCTCTGCTGCTCATAGATAGGGAACTTCCAGGCACATCCATTAAACATAGTCAACAGTAGTATACGGGGACACTGGGCTAGTCTCTTCCATACCCAGGGATAAAATGAATACCAATGAAATAAGACCTTGGCCCATCCCATATCCTCAGCTGTCACTAAGAAATAATCAACAAGAATGAGGGTAGTTTTACAAACTTAAGGTCAAGCAAAATACGTAAAGGAGGCACATCTTATTTACAGCATTGCTTGGTCAGGTCTTAACTAGGATTACATTGACATTTCATTGTAATTCCAAACTAAAGTACAGCAAGAGTGTGGAGTTCCACTATAGAAGTTTTGTTTGTTGTTGTTATCTTGAGTCTTGCTATGTAAATCAGGCTGGCCAAAAACTCAGTCCCTTGGTCCCCTATCTCAGCTTCCCAAATACTATCCTGCAGACATTATTTATCATGCCAGCTCCAGTATTGGTACTGTTTTAAAACTCCTTTGCTAATACTATTACATCACTGGTAAAAGTCAAGCTAACTCATCTTAGCAATACCTTTGGAGGTATTGCTGAGTTTGTTTTAGAGGGGAGGAGACTGGTCATAATGATTAGAAAAACGATTGGCTCTTGGGCTGTTAAACTCTGCAGTGCCTGCCTTTCGTACTCTTTGAGAGTCTTTTAGGATAATTGTTACGGACTGTGCATACCAATGTATTAGGGTTTTTAGAAGTCTGTCCAAAGGCCAAGGGACAAGTTCTAAAGAGGAGCTTGCCTTTGTCTGTAGCTTGAGAAAGAAGTATAAGGTGGAAAAAATGCTCTAACTAACTGTCCACCACACTGTAGGATATGCGTGGATGCTACAACTTGGTACCCAGTATTCAGTTGTTGATTTAGTTTGGAGTTTTGAGTTTATTCTGTCAAGTTCTATTTGAGCTCTGTAAGTGAAATGCTTGCGTGTGGTGGTGGTGGAGAGGTGGGGGTGTCTTGATTTTAATCTTTGGTGATGACTGGAGTCATACAGTGCTAGGTTACTCCCAACCTTTGAGATCATCCCTTATCTAAGCCCCCTCTCTGGAGTCTGGTCTATAAGTAGCAGACTTCTCACTGATCTTAATCTCAGTCCCAGCTTCCTGTGCTATAAATAGTCAGTGACAGGCTTTAATGCTAAGTTTTAATTTTAGTTTTGTTTTTTTTCCCCTAGGAAGAAACCCAGCAGATAGCTCTACTTCTGTTTCCTACACAGTTCAGCTCACACCTTTGAGAAATGTCAGCTCGGGAGTGTGAAGGGCGGGAGTCTTACAGAATTGCCAGTGTCGGTTCCTATGGTGTTTTCTTTTGCTTAAGCAAACTGTTGCAGGCATTGAGATTTCCTTCACTTTTGCAAGAACTTTGAGGACAGAAGGAAGACTGTTTCTGTTAACTGGAGCTTTTAGGGTGCAAGCCCAGACCTTGATACCAGTGATAAACTAGGTGGAGTCAGTTGCCACGTTTCCTGAATGTGGCCATATTGGGAGAAGATAAACTAGCCTGGACTATGACCCTCACCCCAAATCCATGTCTTCCTTGGGGTACTAACTTAGGTTTAAATAGAAGGCATTATATGTGCATAAGTTAAGGTGTGGTCTAGTTCACCATTGACCCTCATTGTCAGAGTCTGTGCCTCCTGTAAGGTGGTCTAACAAGTCAGAATTGTGTTAAACTTCTTCTTGGGAGATACCCCACACCCATAGCACCTGGGATTCATGTTTTCCCCTCTTTCAGAATGAGACTCTTGGGAGAACTCCAGTTCCTTAGTATTCATTGCTTCTGGTAACTGGTAACTGGGGGAAGGTTCCATCTTCATGTGCACATTTCCTGGCTTTTGTTTCTTCCTTTCTACAAACTGTGACATCATTGTGAGCAAGATGGAGACAGACTGAGAATGTCTCTCTCCTGTTTGGACTGAAGCAGTCCATAAGTTCAACTTTCCTGTTTCTCTCTCTGTGTGTGACACTCCCTTTTAGTGCTGGCAAGAGTTAAGAAACAGAACCAGATCTTACTATCAAGGCTCCGGGAGTATGACCCAATGCCCATGATATGAGCTATGCTCTCCTTATGTCGCTCAAGCTGGCTCAGAATTCTGCATGTCCATGGAACCTGCCATTTTAACCAAGAAGCTTCTTGGTTTGAGATTCATGCACTTTCTATTGATGAGACCCAGCTAACAAGTAAAAGACAAAGAGGATACAGCATGACTACAGGGTCTCCCCATTTAAGAATAATGCATAGTCCAGATCTTGGGAGAGTTTACATTCCAGTGGATGAGAGGCAAGAGACAGTTCCCATGGTGAAATAACAGCAGACTCTATGACTCTATGCTGTGTGGCATGACTGGGAAGTGGAACAAGTAGGAGCCTTCTTTGCACCTGCACTTGCAGGTCACGTGGGAGCTTTACAAGGGTGGTAACTTTTCTGGTTACTCTGACAAGATATCAGACAAAGGCAACCCAAGGAAGAGTTGGTTTGAGATCAGGGTTTGAGGAAACAGCTCATCGTGGTGGGAAAGTCATGGTGGCAGGAGTGTGAAGCAGCTGGAAGACAGGGAGTGGTGCACATTGATGCTAGGGTTGCTTTTACCTTTCGTATTCAGATTAGCCTTCCTCCCCAATGAATGACACCATCATTCAGGTGGTGTCTCCCCACCTTAATTAACTTGATCTAGATTTTTCTCAGAGGTGTGTTTCCATGGATTCTCTTCATGTTGACACTGACTGTTCACCGTCACAGCCAGCTAGAAAGGCAAATTGATTTGGGGAGAAAAGCAAACTTTTGAGACTACAAACGGTTTATGTCTATGGATGTTTGTCAATGTCTCTCTGTGTGTATGCCATATGCCTGTAGAGACAAGGGTATTGGAACATCCAGAGTTACAGGTGATTATGAGCCACTCAGCATGGGTTCTGGGAACCAAACCCATGTCTTGGATGAGCAGCAAGCACTCTTAAAAACCGAGCCATCTCTGTTGCCCCGAGAGTATTTATATAAGGGCACAGGGCTCTGGAAGATCTTGGTACATTCAGGAAATCACGAGCCATCCTGGTGGCAGAAACAGAGTGACTGTAAAGGATGAACAGACAGGGAGGGTCTTCATGTGCACACCAGCTACCACAGGTCCAGCTCAGATTCTTTGGGGAGTACAAAGGCTTATGGTAGCAGATACAAGGGTACCTTTTTCTGTTGTTTATGAAAATCACTTCCCATTTGGTATAAGGAATGCTCCAGGTTTGGGATGACCATGGGGAAATCTTTGCATTCAGTCTGAGAGTCCAAAGCCACTGGGATGAATGTGAAGTGAATTCTAGTGCCATATCTAACACGAAAAGCATTGTTCTGGGAGATTTGCTGAGATTGTGAGGTATTGACCTAGCCAATAATTTCTAGTTTGGAAGACTGGATGGGCAATAGTTTATATAAGAATTCTTCATAATTCACATTCTAAGATTTGTGACTAACAGTCTATAATTAATTAGTCCATTTGAAAAGCCTCAAACCGGGGCCTAGACAGGTGGCTCAGTGGTTAAGAGTTGGGATTCAATTAGTAGTACCCTGAGAAATCTTCATGCAGAACACTTTGCTATGACGAAATGATAATTCAGTGACATCATCAAACCGGGTTTGTGAGAGCAGATGTAGAATGAAAAGAAGGAGCTTGTAGAGTTTCTGAGGCTGAACTTTAGTTCTGCATAAATGTTTACTCTCAGCTCAGAGAGGCAGAAACAGCTGGAATTGGAGCCTTGGCTAGCAATGCTGAAGTCCAACATGGCCACTGTTCTCGGATCCTTCTCATGAAGCCCTTGGTTGTCCTGGGCTTACTGATGACTCATCCAAGGTTGTGAGCACAGGGAATTCTAAATTCTACAGTTGCTAATTCACAATCAGATTTTCACACAGATGGGATTATAATGGACTGAACAGTTCAGAGTCTGCTTCATGTTTTACCAAATATATGGGTGTTTTCTTAAGATTTACTGAAGATAATGGGAGAAACTTCTGAGCAAGCTCTAAGACCCCTGGCCTGAGGATGCTGTGGAGGAAACCACTTCTTTTTACCGTTATATTTTTAAATGCACACGATATTACTGTAATATGAAGTGATTTCAGATTCCCAGTTGTAGAAGCCACACTAGTGCTAAAGCAGAAATACTGAGTTGCAAACTTTATAACGACCACAGGTGCAGCTTATCTTGTTATTGAAAGACCTGCTTCTAGACTGGGATATAGCTGAGTGCTAAGCACTGGTTGAGTATGTCTATAGCATAGGGGACAATCCTTAGCACTGTCAAAGGGGGACAAAGGAGAGCGTCAGAGACCCAGGCACTGTAGGGGTTTGAGGGGTCATTAGAGTTTGATTAGCAACAAGGAAGTCACAGTCAGCTGTAACTCCACTCCTCCTACTGGATCGGACTCCTTCCTCTGAACTCTGCAGGCACATGCACACACATAAACACAGACACACACATACAAATATACAAGTAAAAGTAAATAAAATCTTCTCAAAAGATGAACAACATAGTAATATAGCTCAAAGGTGACTGCCTGGCTACTGGCATGCCAACCCCAACTAGATGCCTCGACTTTTAACTGATGACGGAAAGTGGACTTCTAAAAAATGCGTGTGTGGCTCAAAAGAGACTCATGTAGAATGAAACATTGAGGCTCCCTGAAACCTGTCTTCAAACACCTCTAAACTTGGAAACATTTATTTTAGGATACTTATAAAAAAAATGATGACCTGTGCAAAGCTGTGAGCACCTGCAAAGTGGTTTCTCCCTTGTTGCCCGTGTTGCATTTCCAGAGGATGAGGGAGGAGGAGGTGATGCTGCATCAGGAAGATTTTTCTGGAGCCATGTAGGAGACAGCAATGTTGGTGTTAGTCTCTGAAACAGACAGCAACTTTGCTTCACGGGAGGGATTTCAGTTAATTGGGCAAAGCAGCAAGACATCAGAAAGGATGGTGAGGGGTGCAAAAGACTTTGTAATGAGCACGGGCTTCCTGTAAAGTAGGAACTGTCTCTCAGGATTTGTCTCTGGAAAAGATAAAAGGAGTTTTGAACAGCAATTTGGAACTCAATCCATCTGCTGATTAATGGGAATCGTAGAGGCAGTGAGATGTGTGAGAGTGATGTACACATCAGCTGCCTAAGTAACAGAGAGGAAAGGGTGAGAAAAACAAGGTGCAGACACACAGTAAGATTTGTTTTTCTTTGGAAGTGCTAGGGAAGCATTCTACTCGTAAATCCCCAATCCAGCCCACTGAAATCCATTTAGTCTTGGGGCAGGAAAGATGGCTCAGCCCCTAAGGGTGCTCATTGTTTTACCATAGAGCCTGAATTTGGTTCCTAACAGCCACTTCAGATGGCTCACAGATGCCTGTACCTTCAGCTCCAGGGATCCAACACTGCCTGGCTGTGGTAGGGAGGTGAACACACAGGTGTGCATATGCATATTCAGACACACACACACACACACACACACACACACACACACACACACACACAGAACAATAGTAAAGGCAATAGTAAAAATTCATTCGGTTTTGATTATATGTGTAGAAACGTGGAAAATGAGAGTTAAATATGTTTTCCTTGTGTGACAGAAGGAATTTATAAAATAGTAGATATACCTAACAATATACATGATTTAATTGGCTCAAGCCTGTTTTCTCCACAGTGAAAATGAAGATTTTTCTGATGCAATAGACATGTTTATAACCTACAATATTATGTCCCAGTTAATATGGCTGAAAAGAGTTGTTTAGGTTTCTTCTTGAGAACTAAAACTGTATGTGGAGTCAGAAACCTGTTGGAAGGACTTCATGTTCTTTGTGACTGTTACTGGGTTAATAACTTCTTTGAAATGTCATTAAGAAACCAGCTTTTGCTATGGCTGGATGCTGAATCACAGTGATACACTTTCACTTCTTTCCCAGACTTCAAATCAAGTTTGCTTGAAGGTAAGGTAAGGATAACTAGCGAATGAGTAGAGCTAACTATGTTTGGCATGATTCGCCAAACCCATGCAACAGATCAGGGTGCCATGATGTGAGGGACTAATGCCTAGGGCTCAGTCAGTAAGTACGGTGCTTGCTGAATAAGCCTGAACGCCTGAATTTGGATAACAGGCAGCTATGTAAGAAGCTAGGTGTGACTGTGTGTACCTGTAACCCTAGAGCTACAGAGTTTCCCCAGAGCTATCTAGCCCAGTTAGTGAGCTTCAGCTTCGCAGAGAGATGCTGCCTCAACAAATAAGATGGAGAGCAGTATAGGAAGGCATTTGACATTGACCTCTGGTCTCCACATGCATGCGTACACATGTGGGCATGCACTTACACACATAGATACAGATAGATGCACACAGACATCATCACCACCATCATCACCATCATCATCATCACCACCACCATCATCATCATCATCATCACCACCATCATCATCATCATCATCACCATCACCACCATCATCATCATCATCATCACCATCACCACCATCATCATCACCATCATCATCACCATCATCATCATCATCATCACCACCATCATCATCATCATCACCATCATCACCATCATCATCATCACCACCATCATCATCATCATCATCACCACCACCATCATCATCATCATCATCACCATCATCATCATCACCATCATCACCATCATCATCATCACCATCATCATCATCATCATCACCATCATCATCATCACCATCACCACCATCATCACCATCATCATCATCATCACCACCATCATCACCACCATCATCACCACCATCATCACCATCATCATCATCATCATCATCACCATCATCATCATCACCACCATCATCACCACCATCATCACCATCATCATCACCATCATCATCATCATCACCATCATCATCATCATCACCACCATCATTATCACCATCATCATCATTTTTGGCCAAGTCTGATCCACCAGTTGAAACTCTGGGTCACAGTCAAACCTTACTTGGGTGCATTTCTGACCCAGAGTACTCATCCCACACTCAGTGCCCGAATGAGAAATTTGCTGTGTCATTTGCCACCAAAAACCTCAGGTGACTGGCCGCCATTTTGTTCATTCTTTTTGGTCCATATGCTTCATATCTCCATGAGCTGTATGCATTTCTACGTACAGATGCTTCTTAGTCCTGGAATATGTAGCGTTCTTTGCAATGATGTCTTAATCTGGTTTTTCTGATCCTGGATTTGAGCTAGAAAATATTGCCTCATCCTTGACTTTTTTATTTTTGGTAGGAATTATGGAGAATTTATCGATTCTTTAAGTATTTGATAGATTTCAGTAGTGAAGTCATGGGATCCTGGGCTTTTCTTTGATGGAAAACTTATTAATTCTCAGTATCCATCATTGGTTAGTTAAGGTTACCTACCCCTTCACCTATGATAGTTCTTGACCTATTATTGTCAATAATATCTAATGATCCTTTGTAATGTCCATGCTGTCGTTTATGTTTCCTGTTCCAGTTCTCATTTTACTTGTGAGCTCTTTCTCTCTCTCTCTCTCTCTCTCTCTCTCTCTCTCTCTCTCTCTCTCTGTTAGTTTGGCTATTAGTTTGTCAACTTTGTTTTTGAAGAATCATTTCTATGTAGCTGATCCACATTCACAAGTAATTTTCATATTTATTTCTGTATGTTTATGTATGTGCATGGGCAGGCATGTTTTACCATGGCAGGTGTGTGGAGATCAGAGGACCCCTTGCTGCTGGTCACTCTTCCCTTTTCCATATAGCTTTTGAGGATCAAACTCAGGTCCTTATGCTTGGCAGTGAGGGCTTTCACCCACTGAGCCAGCTCACCAGCCTGTGTTTATATCATCTACTTATGATAATCCAACTTTCCCAATCCTCTTTATTGAGAACATTGCCCTCTAGGTTTATGTCTCTTCATCCTGTATACAGGCCCATATATGTAATATGCATTTACATCTATAATATTCATATACATATACATCTATAATATTCATATACATTCTTGGCCTTTAGTACCCTTTTCTGGCTAATTCTCGATTGAGTTTGCTTTAGTTGTTAGAGTTTCGTGAGATGCATTGATAGGTTGTTCATTTGAGATCTTTCTGTATTTTTAGATGAGTCATTCATTGCTCTCATTTGTCCATTCCATAGGTTTTAGTTTATTGTGTTTCCATTTTTTAAAGTATTTCAAAATATTCTCTCACTTAGTGTGTGTCTGCATGTGTGCATATATGTGTGTTGGTCACCTGTATACCTTGATATGAATGTGATAGTCAGAGGGCAACAGCCTGTGGGAGTCTGCTTTCTCCTTCCCTCATGTCACTCTGGCTGGCCTGGAACTAACTACATAGAATAGGCTGGCCTCTTGCCTTTGCCTCACAGATTGTGGGGTTAAAAGTGTGCAGTACCGTGCTGGGCACACAGCATCTTTTGACACCAGACCACTTTATGGATTCTTAACCTATTATATAAATTTTACAGATGCATCATCTACCTGAGTGAACTCATTGCCTTTCTAATCTCACTCTGGTGATTATGGTTCTATCTGTATTCATTTCTACTGCGTTGCCTTTTCCCTTGCTTTAGTCAGTGCTGATCAAAACATGGTAGGGAATGACTGTATCTCAGTGAAGAAAAAGGCACAAGGGAATCTCGTGCATGCACCAATCCTGTGCATCCTAAAGCAGAATACAGGTGGAGTCAGACAGATGTTAATAACCGGTAATTTATTAGGGGAAAATACTCACACAAGGGAACCAGTGACTAGGTTCGCACCCTGAGCAGGACTGACTCAGAAATGCTTCCCAGTGTTGGCTCAGCCTATCAAGAGAGCCACCTGGCCTCCCTGGCTCTTAAACCCCTGCTACATACCTGTGACTACGCCCACTTGGGCAGTACCTGTAATCAGGGTTTCTCCCTACAGGGACTGGCATTGTTCTGAAGTTCTGATGATCAGTTCTGAGGTGTTTATAGGTCTCCAAGGGAGCCAGCCAGTTTGTCCCCAGCATGAGATACACACAGGAACCTTCTATTTTGTCCCCTTTATTTTGATCACAGCTGGCAAAGCATTCCTTTGCCAAAGACTCTTTTTTGCAACCTTACTGTTGCCAGGTTCATTTACTTTTTCATGTCCATTCTTCCAGTTTCTACTTTGGGACCCAAGATAAACAGCTGTTATTGTCCCTGTGGTGTCCAAGTGTAGACTACCCTCTGACTTTCCCACAAGTGGTGAAACAAGTTTTAATGAGACGTCTTCCCAGTGTGGTGATGCATGCTGGTAGTTTCAGATGATGAGGAAACTGAGAAAAAGGATCTCTTGCCAGCCTGCTACATAGTGAGAGAGATCTGGCCTGAGAAACCAAAAGCAAAGCAAGCAAAAGTCAAACCATATTCAGATGGTTAGTGATGCATTTTCAGGAATTATGTAACTCTGCATCTGGAATGTCTCCTGGCAGGCCCATCTCTTCTTTCAAAGAGAGAGACTTAGGTTTTACGATGATGATGATGATGATGATGATGATGATGATGATGACAATGAGGCATGTGGCCACAGGGCAGTTTGAGAGAATTGGTGTCTTAATGGCTCTATATTGAACAATGCAAGATGCTATTTGAGTGCTTTAGAAGTGTTTGTATATCTCTGTGTGTCTGTGTTTTACATTTTGTAATGTATTAGCCATTTGTTTTTCATGATTGAATTGATAACATTTCCATTTAAACACCTTTTTAAATATAGCAAGATCAGCTTTACACCTGGGCTGCAGTTAGTCAACCTACACATTCCATGGATTACAGCGAAGGGCAATTTCCCAGGAGAGAACCATCCATGTGGCCACCATCCAGGCTTCCTGATGAAGAGCACAGTCCCAAGGATGTTGACACAGGTAGGATATGGGACAGGCAGCTTTGCAAGATCATGTGATTTAATGTGTAACTGCAAACATTTGCTGGGTAGTAAGTCTTTAGTCTCTTGCAGGTATTATTATTATTGTTGTTGTTGTTGTTGTTGTTGTTGTTACATAGCTGCTGCAGGCAACCCATTAAAATCAATGGGAAGCCTGGGACACTGAAAGTTCTTATGACTGTGTCCAAAGCTGCTGGACTAGAATGTAGAGGGGTAGCAGATAGACTGGGATGCTCCAGTAGTTTCTGCATTTACTGAAGTTTGAGGATCATTGTCTACAGACACCCATCCACCACCAGGTTGAAACTGTACACCACATTTGGGCTAAGAGACGCTTGGGGAACATTTTTCTCCATTTTCTCTGAATATTCTTGCTTAAAGTTTTGTTTGTATGTCTAAACATTCTTTTCTTTAACTATACAGATAACTGGGAAAGGAGCATAGAAATGTAAATGTGCTTAAATGTCACTTTAAAATAATTATAGAATACTGCTGGGCGTTGGTGGTATGTGCCTTTAATCCCAGCACTCTGGAGGCAGAGGCAGGTGGATCTCTGGGAGTTCCAGGATAGGTTCCAAAACAATACAGAGAATCCCTGTCTTGAAAAAGCAAAAAAAAAAAAATAGTTATAGAATATTCCAATCTTTCTTTTCCTTTTGTTGTCTTAAACTATTTTGTGCTATTGGCTGGGAAGATAATATGAGACTGGTCACAGTGTTATTTGGAGAAAATCATTAGTATGGTGATTTCTTAATAGAATCCAGGTTCTCCTGGTGGACTGAGCAGGAGTAAGTCCCATCTTCTGATATATAAGCGAAGACTAAATAGAACAGAATTGTTTCTACCCACAGATTTCCCCACACCAGATTTTCCTTGGTGATACTGTGGGTTTCAGAGCTTAGAACTTGACCACCTACACTGTCTCTGTGAAAGAGTGATGGCCAAAGAAGCTTAACTTTGGCTTTTTGTGCCAGGACAAAATATAAAACTACGTATCTTGGGCTCTGCAGTCCTTAAGCTTTCTGATGTTAGGCAAATGTCCAAACAGCTGTTTTCATTTCCTCATCTATGAAATGTTAATGAGAATAGCATCTGCTTTGTAGCATGATTAGGAGGGATGCATGACTTCATGTAGAGCATTAGAGTGCAGAATAGAGTGCCTGGGTCAATGGAAGTGCTTGGCCGTATTGTTACAGTTATCATTAAAGTTATTTTGTGTTATTATCTTTCCTTTAAAATCAACAGTGACTCTGTTAATGGTTTGCCAGGCTTCTGTCCACATTTTTTGCACAGAGTTCTTACCCTCTTGATTTTAATTTCAGTTTCTTGGCAAATGTATTTTATCATTTATTCTTCCAAGCAAAGCACCAGTGCTCCACATTTCCATCTTTGAATGTCCTGTGTTTTGGAGAAACTGCTTGGTATTCAGTAGTTGGCATATAATCCAGTAGAATGAAAAATAAGCACAAGTTAGTGAGAGAATATAGAGAACTGTTTCATGTAAGCAAGATTCTCTTTACTACAACACTCATTGACAAGGGGCCAGGTAGACTTCCACACATAAAAATCTTCAGAGAAAAGAAAGTTTGGACTTGATAGTGCCTGAAAGTCCAACATGCAAATACAGACACTGTTGGTTGTAAAGAAGGAAGGACCGAAGTAAAGATTTTGATCCCATTATATGTATGGCTGTCTTTAGGCTCAAATGCTATTGGCTTAAATTTGTAGGCACAGATGAAGCAGTTTTAAGCTATTTCATCGAGAGCCCTTGGAACAATAGTTTCCATCCTTTCCTGCATTCGAATCATTGGTTGGTATAATGTTTTGATGCCTCTGCTGTATATTTTTCAACTTTTCTGGCAGAAGTGATAATACTATTCTGTAGTATTTGGGGATAATTTAAATGAATTTTAAATCGTTAGGTTACTGAAGGAGCACTTGGCTGAGAATGAACTAATTCACCTGAATTCTAGTTTGATGAGGATGGTAGTGGGGCCAGAAGAGGAAAATGATGACTTGGCTGTTTTCTTTATAGATTAACATAGTTTGTAAAATGCCTGAGAAAGTAATTTTTAATACAGTAACTTTTCTCCTTTTAAATTGTGCATTCATGAAGAAGATGATAGAGGTAAGTAGAAAGTAATTTAAACCACCAACCTGTTGTTCTGTGGCTGATTTGCTCTCTACCCCAATGACCACAGAGCAGTCTTTGTCTAAAGCACACCAATGTTGCTCTTTCATGATTATTCTGTTACATTCATTTAGAAAAACACAAGGAACATTCTCATGTCCAAGGAATCGTACCTCCTCCTCCCCTCTTGTCAGTCAAATGTAAGAATGAGACACCAGCATCACAGAAAACCCTGTAGACCAATGTTTTGATCATTGTGAGTTTTAATAGTATGATTATCATTAATTGTAAACTTTTTACATACACCTGGGCTAGTTACATACTATTGTGTAATGACATCATGCTTTAAATTGCTAAATGCAATATGTCATGTCTAACTTTTTTTTAACTTTTTTGATGGAGGGTGTTTTTTTTTTTTTTTTTTTTCTACTTCTTTAAAAAGGGGGGCTGTTAATTCACAGGTCCAATTAATTCAGATTTGTGCTTCTGCCTCTTCTGACTTTCTCATGTGTTTAATTTTTCTATAGTCACTTTTTATAAACAAGGTCCCTCCAACCTTCATATATTTACCAAAACACCAATACTTCTTTATATGAATTTTTAGCACTGAGACCAAGCTAAAACCTGACACTTCTCACCAGTGAAAGGTCAGATTCCGTTTGTTCTTTTGCTTTCTTTCTTCTCCTTGTACTGTTGATACTGTCTCTGAGGATCGGCCCACAGTGTATAAACAGACCGTGTGAAGTGTTTGGAAGGCATCATGGAAGCATTAATTCTATCTGGAAAAAGAAGTGAGGGCATGCTATGACCAACTCCTGTCGGTAGAGGGAGCACTGTTAGAAAGAAAACCTCACGTCATGCCTTTCTCATCTTTTCATTTCCCCTATGCATTACTTTTATTTTTTCTTCCACAGCTTATATGAATATTTTTCTTTTTGCTAATTTTCTATCCTATAGTCATCAGTGCTAGAGTGGTTAGCTTTCATCATTTGAAAATGTGTTTAAACATCCTATTTGGTTTGGTGTTGTAGCTATTTAAGAAGTTTGCATTTTCATATCTCTATGGCACCGGGGGAGTAAGCCCTGAAGAGAAAGCTGTTGACAGGAGGTTTGATAAATAAAGTTGAAAGAGGTGTCTATACCAACACACAAACCCAAGAAGCATTAAAAAATATCAAGGCAAAAGATTTCCAGAAGATTATAACTCCCCAGTCTCATTTACTGAGTCTAAAGATATGAAATGGTTGAAATTTCAAACACATTATTCAAAGGTCTCCTTATAAAAATCAACAAACTTAAAAAGCCTAAAAATAAGCATATGAATCCAGAGAGAAACCTATTTAGCGCCTGGATAAGGATGCTTGTAATGTAAAAGGGAAAGTTAAGAATGTGACTTAGACATTCAGTAAGGACATTGAGATTGAAACAACAACAAAGAAAACAAATTAAAAAAAAAAAACAAGTATAGGAAGTGAAAATTTCAATAAAACAAAGACCACAGTGGAATGCCTCACAAAAGACGGGATCAGCCAGAAGGAAGAATGTAGGAGTCAAGGCAAGGTCAGGGAAATGCAACATTCCAGCATCAACAAAGAACAGAGAGGAATTGGAACCAAAGTGACTTTCAGGAACTCTAGGAAAGGTTAAGGACACAAAACTTAAAAAGTCACGAAGGAGGTGAGATTCAAACCAACAGACATGAAAAAACACACTGAGTGACATTGTAGGGGAGACTTCCCAAACCTAGGGAAAAGAAGAGAACATCCAAGCACAAGAAAGAATTTAGAGCCCCAAATAGACATGACTGACAAAAAGAACCTTACTATAACGTATTACCAGGTAAATACTATGATCAGAGAACAAAGAAACACCATTATAAGCTGTAAGACAAAATGTCTGAGTCACAAAGACATACCGGTTCTAAAAATTAAAAGTTAGGAGAGAATTCAGTTCCCTGGAAGAAATAGCTGCCAGCTAAGATTATTATACCTCACAAAGTTATCTGTTAAAGTCAGTGGAAATATAGAAACCTCTTGAGGCATGTAAAAAATTAATACAATCTGTGGCCACTAATCTAGCATTGCGGAGGATACATAAAGGGATGCTGCGGGGGAGGATGAAGTAAGATGGCCTTACTTAATTGAGAGCGCACAGGAAATAATAGATTGTAAAAGCAAGCAGATGAACGAAAGAGAAATAAGAAAGAATCACATTTCTCCAACTCAGTTAAGCATCAAACCTCTAATGTGAGGAAGTAGAGGGAGAAGAACAAACATATTAAAATAAATAGTAAAACAACAAATGCAATTAGGAGAAGCAGCAAACCCTCTCAATAATAAATGAAAACGGTCTCAGTTTTCCAGTTAAAAGACACAGAAAACTGATTAGATTAAAACCCAAACTCCGGATATTTTTGTTGTTGTTGTTGTTGACAGAAACAAACTTCACTTGCAAAACCACAAAGAAACTGGAGGTTCACAGGATTGGAATTCTCCAAAATTGTGTGAACTGAAAAGAAATAGTAGCTCTACTCATGTCAGATGAAGTAGACTTGAAGCCAGGGTAAGACACAGGCGATGAAGGCAACCACTCATTAGTAAAGTGAACAATTATAAATTGTATGCTTTGGCACATTAAGTTTCATAATGGAATCACTAAAGGGTCAAATAGGGCCAGGTACAACAATAGTGTTTTACTTTAACACCACAGTGGTGCTATCAAAGAGTGTTGACCTAGAAAATCTACCAACAAAGAGATACATTATTTCATAAAACAGACGGACTTAATAGGTGTCTAAAGAATTTGTCTAATAGCTGAAGCTGGAGAATACAAATTAGTCTTAGAATCTCATGATTCTCTCTCTCTCTCTCTCTCTCTCTCTCTCTCTCTCTCTCTCTCTTTTGTTTGAGACAGGGTTTCCCTATGTAGTTTTGGAACTTGTCCTGGAACTAGCTCTTATAGACCAGGCTGGTCTTGAACTCACAGAGATCCGCCTGCCTCTGCCTCCCAAGTGCTGGGATTAAAAGTGTGAGCCACCACCACCGGGCTGGAATCTACGTTTAATGTCTATAATAAATGTACATGAAATAGGGGACATGAAAGTAGGTGGATAGGCTGATGGGAGACAATACTGGTTAATGGAGAGGGGAAAGAAAATGTAATATTTTTTTCTCATGCAGAATGTGCGTGTGTGTGTGTGTGTGTGTGTGTGTGTGTGTGTGTGTGCATGAACACTTATGCACATACATGCTTATTGAGTGCAGAAGGGAAACTATGGTGAGTGGATCTCTCAGTGGAACTGTAAAGTAGGACAGGAGAGCAAACAGTGATGTGTGCATGTGTGTATTTGTGTACATGTATGTACACAAACATATATTTGCACAAAAGTATGTTAATGAAATCCATTATTTTGTGTGTTAGCTAAAGAGAAATTAGTAAAAAATAAAAAACCTAGATGGTCATTTAATTGGTTTACACATAATCAAAAATTAACTAAACGTTTGTCTTCATAGTGGACAGAAGAGAAATGAATAGTTGTAAGGAAGGTATTGCATATTCTCAATTCATTCAAGTCCTTCATCATTCCATGACAATGACATTGGCCAAAACAACAAATACAGGACTGACTTTAAAAAAAGCAATACAGGTACAGAGAGTCCTGGAGGAATGAAAAACAAATACAAACCTCTGTGTGTGTGTGTGTGTGTGTGTGTGTGTGTGTGTGTGTGTGTGTGTGTGTGTATGTGTGTGTATGTGTATTCATGTATTGAGTGAGAAACTTAATAGAAACTTTCCCTAGGGAAATCTTCCAACAATGTTTATTTTCTGGTTGAATGAATTGTATTTGTTTAAGAAAACATTTAAACAGCTTATGAATATCTAAGATGCACAAAAGGACCACAAAGGGAGATAGATCAAAGGAAAGGAATTTAGGATGAAGTAATAAAGTGAATCTGGATTAGGTTAGCTCACTTCAGTGTATCTCAGAAGAATCTGCAATATCTGAAGGTAGATGGAAATTTATTCCTTAATTTCCAAGTGGGAAGGGGGTGCATGGGCAATTGTGTACCATCTTCAACCTTTGCTTAGGGAAGCACATGCTTTCTATTATATAGATTATATGTCTCTTATGATTCCTAAGAAGGATTTTTGAAGGTCTGGAGAGATGGCTAAGTGGTTAAGAGTGCTTGCTGCTCTTCCTGAGTTTAGTATGGTCCAGAGTCCTAACACCCTTCTCTGTCTTCCATGGACATCTGCACACATGGGGCATTCACAAAACCAGGTATATGCATACACCCATAAATAAAAACAAAAATAAATCTCACGAGAGATCATGTGTGGTGTACCACAATGTGGTATCACAGGCCCATTTCTAGGTTTTGTCCAAGTGTTTTGACACTGTTTAGCTAATAAGCTAATGCTGGAGTACCAAGGATGAGGTGTTGTGCTCTGTCTCCCTGTGCTTGTCACATAATCCTGGGATAGAAGGATGGATTGTGTTTCTGTGTATGGGTGGTTGGGGTTGGAGTGTGTCCTGTATTTTCTCTTCAGCCAGTTGGGATCTGAGTGTGAATATCTTCTGTTGGCAGTGATGAGATGACTCTACTACCAAACAAGAAAGAGCATATGGATGAGCCTATTAGAACATGTTAAGTGCCCCCTCCTCCATTTTTACCTGTCAGAGACATACTATATTAGAATTAATAGCATCTACCACGTAGGAGTCGCCAATCATAATGCATGCAATTTAAATTCCATTTAATAAATTGTGTCTCTTAAATTAACTAGATTTGAACCACATTGAATGTTAGCTTTCTGCCTAATACTTACCATGTAAACTTCTTAAGAATATCTACTTGAAGCCGGGCGTTAGTGGCACACGCCTTTAATCCCAGCACTTGGGAGGCAGAGGCAGAGGCAGGCGGATCTCTGTGAGTTCAAGGCCAGCCTGGTCTCCAGAGCGAGTGCTAGAATAGGCTCCAAAGCTACACAGAGAAACCCTGTCTCGAAAAACCAAAAACCAAACCAAAACAAAACAGGAAAACAAAAAGAATATCTACTTGATGCATTTTCTATTTTTGGACTATAATATAATTTTCTTTCCCTTTTAGTAGAGAGACATGCTGCTACACTTACTCCCTTCTCTTTCCAATAGTCAGGGATAGCTGTTCACACCTGTGATCCCACACTTGGGAAGTGGATGCATTTGGATCAGGACTTTGAGGTTAGCCTGTGTCACACACTGAAGCCCTGGACCTAAAACCTATGAACAAACACAGACCACATCAAATGGCTCTTGTAGGAACCCAAGAACTTTAGACTATGCTTAGAATTTGTGAGGTTACTTAAAAACTACAGAACAGCAAAAGATTTGTCGATGATATCATTTCCCTCTCTCTGCTTTATGATAATTTTTAAACCCAAAAAATCTAGTTTTTTGGGAGGAGGGGTGTTTCAAAGGGACAGTGGAGTTGGCAGTTTTCAATGTACCCTCAAAGTGTCTTCATTGTGTGGACTCTTCAGCTATTCTGATATATGATGGAGACACTTCCAGTGTCAGAGCTGGTTGAAAGGGATTCTGAAAAAAGACTAGAGTGAGGAAAAGTTAGAAACAGGTGTATCAGTTTATACAAGGGACAGTCATGTGTATCGAGGAAGCTCAATACAGGATGGAACTAAGCTGCCTTCTCAAATCCACCTGCCCCATGAGTGGGTCTTGAGCTGTCACTCACAAGCCAAACATTTGCTTCTTGTATGCTGTCATTTTTTTAACCCACCGCACAGCACTTTTGTTATTTGTAATTCTTTTCACTCATTTTCCTTCCAGTATCTTTTCTGTCTTCTAGGCTAGTATTTTCCTTCTTCTCCATATCTATGCTACTGTTTGATCTTAGTCCTCATTTATTTTCACTGTATTTCTCAGTGGAGTTGGTTTATTTCTACTTTGCGTCTGTGCCTCTAGATTCCTACATCCTAGCTTGTGACTTTGCAGGGTGTTTTGAGATGTGAATGTTTCTTTGCTGTTTTAACACAAGCTTTCCACAAAAGAGATCAATAAAAAGGATGGAGATAAAGGGAGAAATAACCTAATCTAGGTGCCTGTGGAATGAGATGGAGGGAAGCTGAGAATTTGAGTATGGGGGCTCACAATATCTGATTGATAATGACACTAATAAAAAGTTCTCGGATTGTGTTATTTTACTGAACACACTTGTCAACATTGCTCATCTGAGCCTGGAAGCTGGCTTTTGTGGACAGTTTGCCAGTTCAAGAACTGCAGGGGGAAAAAAAGCTAGGAATCCTTGTGTGCATGTCTAATGTTAAAAACAAACAAACAAAACAAGACAAACCCTAGAGTGTAAGTAAGAGATCTGTTTGCTCTTACTGTAATGTTGAAGTAGACCGAAGAAGAAAAGGTACCTCCCTCCCTGTCCTCTATGCCAGGACTTGTGTGTGGTTCTCTGTTTTGTGGAAGTGGGAGAGACAGAAACAGATTTAGGGTTTGCTTTATTAACTGTTGATTAGCGTTCAAACAAAAGATCTCTCTTCAAATGGAGATGACACTGGTGTCAAGTTCAATGTCAGGGGAATATGCTTTTGATTAGCCTGATGAAATAGTGTTGTCCTGGACAATAGTTGCATTCTAAAGCCACTTGTTAATATTCTAGCTTACTCTGACACATGTTGGCAAGTGACTGTTCCATGCTATTCTCTGATTTTTTTTTGTTTGTTTTGCTTTGTTTTTAAAGATACATTCTTAGCTGAAGTTCAGGAAGTAAGTAGATGGGAGGCAGATTTATACTACCTCTGAAGAACTCATTACTCCTCCCTAACACAGTTGCCCAACTTTTTCATGGTAGCTCTGTTTCTTGGCTTGATACAATGTTTCATTTGTTTTCACCCTTATATTCACTCTTGTAACTGTTTTAAACACTTACCGCAGTAAGTGTTTAAAACAGCAAACACTGTTCTGATTGTACAGCAGGAGGACATTTGACAAAAGTACCTGCTTCCATGGAGTGTATGTTACCGTGAAACGTGGGTTACTTAGTTTTGCATTATTAAAAAAAAAAAGTATCACATAATAAAATCAAGTTGCAGAATGAAAAAGGTCCCATGATTTTGGATCTGTGGTCAAACAGACCATTGGAGAATCAGAGCAGTTTACCTTTTTAACCACTGGGGACCAGAAAAGGGTGATGCATAGGTTCCCACTGTTGCCTCTAAAGTATGCTCAAAGTGACAACAATACCTCATCTTCTAAAGTTCTCCTGACCTCCCAATAACACCGAGAGCTTGAAGTCAGAGCCTTGAAGACATAAGATAACATGGAATAATATAGTAGCAAAGAGATGAACTACAGAATGTAGGATGTGATAAACTATCAAAGGCTGGAGATCAGGGAGTCTCAGGGAAGTATGAAGGTGCAGTTATAATAAAATTCACAGAGGTGCCCGATGGAAGAGAGGTAACAACATTGGGCAGAATGCAGATGAATAGAAATGGGTACATTTAAGTAGTGAGAGCTGGTTAGTAACAAGCCTGAGCTATCAGCCAAGCATTTAGAATTAATATTAAGTCTCTGAATTGGTTATTTGGAACTGGTGGGAGGGAAAGAAAAGTCTGCCTGCAGGCCTGGGCAAAGTTCTCAGAGAAGGGACCAAGTAACTAAAGAAGGGTGACATCGAGGGACTAAGGAAACAAGAGTATTGTGGGTATAGAAAATAGCCGGTGTGGCTTTGTAAGCTCTGAGGAATCATGTCAGAAGATGGCCATGGACATAGGAGCATAGTGAGCTAATGGGGAAGATGGGATGTTTACAGAAATTAGGAAGCCCAGGCAAATGATCCAAGGCCAGCAAGCCCATGTTGAGGCCATGCTGTTCAGCTGAGTACAAAGCTTTCAATGCCACTTCTTGGTACATCATTGCTGGGGTTCGGCTTGTATTAAAGGGACCAGCCCCCCATTTCGGCAGCCATGACAGTAACATGTGCTCGCTATGACCTTATCTTAGTCACTAGAGGTTAGGTGCCTGCCTCGTGACAAGGAACCAATCAGAAGTTAGCTGGTAGCGCTATGCTTTATGACCCTGGGTGTACTTTATGGACAAGCACACAGCAATGACGCACAGAGCATAGCAACCACCCTGGGAGGGCCTATGGGCCATAACAACCAGTTGACCGATCGATCAACACATGGCAAGCCCTCCAAGCCTGGAGGCACACCAATCCTGAGCCTGTGCGTACCCCTGGACACTCCCCTTATGCTGCCCTATAAGATCTCTCGGCAGCCAGTTCAAACTGTCTTTTGTAGCCAACCGCCATGGTGGGTGGCTACAAAAGACCCGCGCTAACATGGGGTTAGCTTGTTAAATTACAATAAAGCCTCATGCAGTTTGCAGCAAGCTCTCAAATCTGCTTGGTGATTGGGGTGACCTCGGTCGTGGCCTGGGACCCCGGATACCTGAGTTTTCCTGGGGTCTAACAGTATCAGTCCCATGCTACAAACACTGTCTATTCCTGACTGATATCTCTGGGGCTGAGATTGGAGCCAGCCAAATGACCTCAGGTCCATTCCTGAGTCTGGAGGTGCTGGACCGGGAAACTCCTAGCTACCCAAAGGTGATAAAGATCAGACACAGGCATCATGTCATTTCAGGAGGGCTCTCAGTCCATGCTGGAAACTAGAGTCTCTGGTTTATTCTAGCATCCTCCTAAATAGCTTTTCAACAGTGGGGTGACCACAGAAGGCATCTACTGTCATGTACATAGCTCACATCAAGTAATTCTTTTAATTCAAGAGGCACCTAAACATTCTCTAGGCATTAAGCAAGTTCTCTGAGTAGGTGCAGGCACACCCAGGGCCTAGGTCTGTTGTTATGCAAACTAGGAGACATTCTCCACTGAGGCCAAGCCATCAGGAGGTGGTGATTAACCAGACATCTGAAAGACAATGGGAGATTCAGGCTCCTGGTAAATGGAGAGGAGGTTTGGATCCCAATACTTTATAATCGATAATTTTTGGGCCCTGACACATCATGTTCTTTAAACACTAACTACGAAATTTAGTTCTGTAGCACTGTTGTATGCATCAGTTATGATACTTATGGACAGTTACTCTCAACCTGATTTGTAGTGTCTACTATATACCCCTGTCCTTGATGGACAAGAGATTTAAACTCTAGCACTCATCCTGCCCCTGAATGGACTGCTCATCTCTAAACTGTAGAGGATGGATGATTTATTTTTATGTTATTAAATTTTCACATAGAAGGTACTGCCCTCTCTTTAAACACCACCACCACCAACAAAAATATCTACTTATCCTAATGTGTTTCCACTATGATGGATTTGTCATCTCAAATGACAAGACTGAAGATAGAAAAGCCCTTCAGAACCCCTTCTTATTCGTGCCTCTAGGTGGCAGTGTTTGTCATCCTGCATTGAAATAAAAACTGAATTTGTCAGTATTTTAAAGAGCCTTTAAAACCCATTGCTTCAAGACTGAGGTGGTCTTACCACATACGAACTTTCACTAAGTGACTAAACACAATTGACATTCCTAAGTAGGGAGACTTTTGGAGAAAGTAAAAACCAATTGGGAAAAATAATTAAGGCTGGCATGCAGAACAGTGCTTGCATGGGGCTACTTCTGTATGTGAAATAGCTAATGACACAAGTGTGTCTCATCATGTGTTTATTATGCTGAAAAGCAGTCATATTCTCATGATACACTAATAGAATTGGAAAAAAGACTGGAAATTATTTGTACTTACTGTGAAAAATATATGTCTAGTGGAAGTTTTCACTTTTAACTGAGGAAATGGGAAATTTTGTTCTTTAAGGTACTGACTGTCTGCTTCCTTTCCAATCCAGAACCTCAATCCTCTATTTTGGAAAGCCCGAAAAAATGTTCTAACGGTGTCCAGCAGGTAAGAAAGCCTCATTAGGATGGCAAATCCCTGTTTCTATTATTTGCCTTTAAAAAGTGATAGATCTGTGATTAATATTCCCATCTGCACAGATGGCTGGGCTGCCCGAGTATTAGCTTGTAGGGGAATTCTGTCAGGCAAAAGGAAATGCTCCTTTTAATTTATATTTTGCAATCCGATTCATCCTTCAAGATGAATGAACCAAGTACAAGCTTTTCAGATCGATATCATTCTGTTTCCAACTGTGGAGTTAGTTCCAGCATTTGCTGTCTCCAGTAGAAACTTCAGGCCACCTCATGAAATGTCTGTTCTATGACATGTCTAAGTACAGTTCCAGGGGGACTCTTTAAAATGATTTTGGTATGGCTTTTCTAATGCCTAGTAAGACACCTTCCTACCACAATATGAATGGAAGCAAGGCTTTTTTGCATGGGTGATAATGACTGTGTTACTGGGCCATCCAAGACTCTTAAATTACTTTAGAAGATGAGACATTTGATGGCATCTTTTTAGACACCTGTATCTATTCCGACCCATGTCTGTAATCCCCATGCTGGCAAGGCAGAGACAGGGGTCAAATCGGCGAGTTCTAGCAGCATTGAGAGACCCTGCAAAAATGGAGAATGATTAAGGAAGACATTGGATACTGACTTATGGCCCCCTTACACATACACAAACATGCTCTGACACATATGCAACCATGCAGATACACACAGAAATAAATCATTTAAAATGTCCAGAAAGGAAAAACTTCATACAATCCTGACTGTGGATGGCAGTTACTCTTCTGGATATGCAAGGAGCTGCTGAGTTTATTTATAGTTACTCCCATCTATTCCTTTGACACTGGTTTCATACTACATTAGAAAACAAGCTACTGTTCAGAATAAAGTTGCTGTTGGGGACTGAGTCACAATAACTTTCCCAGCTTTCTGTTTGTTCTTATTGTTTATATCAGAGGGGAGACCTGTATTGACTGAGGTGCACTAGACATGCCTAGTGACATCAGCCTGTGGTTATTTAGTTAGCTGCAATGACTAATTTATACTGATCCGAGATCAAAAGCTAAAATTATGAAAACAGAATAGTAAAACCAGCAATGGTAAGCAAAGAAAGAAAGAACAGCAAAACAATTGCCTTGAGCTGCATAGATGGTTCAGTGGTTATGAGCATTTGGTGCTCTTTGCAGAGGGCTGGGTTCAGGTCTTATTATGTACATGTTATTTGACCTATGTAGTCCTTACAGTAACACTTAAAATAGCTACCATGTTTCCCATTTTACTGATGAAATGATGTTTGGAGGTGCTAAAAGCATCTCTGCTAAAACTACAAAAGCCATAGCAGTAAGCTAAAACTTGAGCGTAGTCATTTGTTTCTTACAGATTCTATGATGAAAAATTCTGCTTTTATGTGGGTAATCTCCAGGTGACTGTTTTGTACCATCTCACTGTAAAACCATTGGATGAATGAAATGAGACACTCATTTTAAGAGTTATTATTTTTGAACTATACCTTTTGTAAGAGTCAGATCTTCAAATATATAATAGAAACATATAAGCCTGTTATTTCACTCTTGTCTCTTTCTTTTGAAGTTTTATTACAACTTCAATGTGTTCTATTGTTTAGTTACTTGGG
This sequence comes from Cricetulus griseus, assembly GCF_003668045.3. NCBI lineage: Eukaryota > Metazoa > Chordata > Mammalia > Rodentia > Cricetidae > Cricetulus > Cricetulus griseus. The sequence continues at coordinate 19,011,376 of NC_048598.1, read as the reverse complement.
TGGGTGTGTGGGTGGGGATTTAACGGTTTCTGCCAATGAAGCCCTTTGCAGTTTGCATCTTGGTCACCAGAGGGCAGCTCTGCACCTCTATAAGTTACCACTGCCGCTGGGAAAAGAATACTCTTAGCCCATGTGCATGATGATAAGGAAGGGTTTCCTGGCCCATTCTGTGGTTGGATTAGCAGATGTTCAGGACTGCTTCTCCAGGCCTCCAGTGCCGTCCTCACATGTGCGTTCAGGCACCTGTTCTCTCTACTGAAACTCTTTGGAAATTGTTGAATGAATTTTGAGTGTCACTCTGCCCTGTAATTAATAATTATGAGTGTCCAACATCCCTAGAAACAGTGCATGACCGCAGAAGCGCCCTCGCAGTACGAGGATTTGCATGCTGTCTGCTGTGCATTCAGAGTGCTTGGGGCTTAAAGAAAACCCAATGAGCACTTACGAGCAAAGAGGTGAACATGGCCACTTTTTCAGTGTATCTGTTGAGAGTCTTACAGAATCCAAGAGGTCTTTTTAAATATAAAATTGCATTTTCAGGTCTCGATGGCTTTCCAAAAACATCTTTTTTTTTTTTTTTTTTGCCATGGTTAGCTTTAAACTTCGATGCTCTGCTGTTTTGATTTCCTGCTTCTGCCTCCCGAGTATGCCACTTTACCCAGCACTTGGCTGATCATTTTAGGTTTGTAAGATGCTCTGAAGACATTGTGTTGTCTAAGGAATTGTGCCATAAAACTAAAATGGAACTTTTCACCTTTAACACACACCCTGTGGTATTTGAGCTACAGTGTAAATTGAAAATCGTTTTATATCCTGTAGCATAGAAATACATAAGTACCAACCATTTTCTCTAAAATCTTTTACTTCAACTTATAAGTTGGGTATATAGCATGTTTTACCCCATTGTCACCCAGCTGGTTTTTAAAAGATTTATTTGTGTGTGTGTGTGTGTGTGTGTGTGTGTGTGTGTGTGTGTGTGTACCTGTGCAAGCACTCACTGACCTACCTCTTTGTTTTTTCTTTTGAAATTTCAAAAAGAATTTTTATTTTGCAGTACTTTCCTAAAGCTCTCAACTGCTTTCTAATGTAAATTGGTAGTTTGAATAAAATTATGATTTAAAAAAAAAAAAACCTCTAGGTTTTGATAAGATTGATACTGTTAGGCAACTAAATGTTGAGTCCCTACCAGTTAATATTTGTTCATTATGACTTCATAAGGTATTTAGTAATAGTACCAAGATGAAACCCATTTAAGAAATATGGGTCTAAGGGAGACGGAAAGTAATTCAGAAAGTGTAGGTCAACCATCTTTCGGGTCCAACTAAGTTTATGATCATTTTAGTTGTGCAATCAGTACTTTGGCAGTGAGACACAGGGTCTCAGGAGGTGTAAGGAGGCCAGGATAGGGGAGAAGCACAGATACTTAGTGATGGAGATGCAGGCACCAGTTTGGTAACACCTGAAGATGGTGTTTACCGTGCCATGCAG